>NC_137130.1:33543723-33722101 GCF_949319135.1 Squalius cephalus
CAGCAATGGCCAAATTGTTGGCCAAATGTTAATCGAGAATGCATATTTGACAGAAATGTCATAGCTTATAAATTTTTGTCAGGTGTTTTTTCATTACCAACCAGCTCCAAGATAAAGCGCAACAATACATTTGATTTTAAGCTAAAAAATTTTTGACTATGACACTTTTGTGAATCATATTCTTCACATGATGATAATTTAAAAAAATGAATGAACAAAAACAGTAACAGTAAACAATGTATAACTAACTACCAAAATGATATGGCATGTTGTGTATTTCATATTCATGCATGAAATTTCCTTGTGTGGTGATTTTCGGACAGTGTGTATCTCACCCTGTCCTGTTGGAGGAAGGAAGACTGTATTTTTTCACAGCATTTCCTGTGTGAGATGGAAAAGGTTATTCATGAAGCTCCAAATACAATGTATACACTCATCCATAAACACACAGAATTCATTAGAAACATATAAAGCACATATTTCCCCTTTCCTCTTTCTCTCCTCCCTTCATAAACATGCAACAGCTGCTATTATCTGCTGCTAGTTGTAAAATATTTGAATGGCTCCATATGCTGGAGGAAGTTTACTAAGCATTTATTAGTCTATAAATCAGTACAGATGTAGTGCTGCATCTTTGACTGTGAAGACTTTTACTGCAGGTAAAAAGTGGAAAATGAGAAATGCATTACACCGTAATGTAAACTTTTAAGTACAGTTGTAATCAAAATTATTCAATCCCCATTACAAATCAAGTTTATTGGCAGAAATTACAGACTTAAATAATTCCATAAACTTGAATATACCACCCAAGTCATGTTGACAACTTTTTTATGGTTCCTTTTGTGAAATTGACAGCCTCACCGTGTGCAATGGAAAAGAGCAGCTTGGACATTCTGCCTAACATCTTCAATCTCTAAAACACACCATCAGAACCAACTGCTCTTGTTTTTGAAAGATTATTTTCTTATTCACCATTTTTGTCAGTAAAAATGTCTAAGATTAGTTAAAGGGTTTTATGTTGTTGTCTTCTGATTGTATTTTATTTAATGTGTTTATATTTTTTACACTGCATGTTTTCCTTAAATTCTTTCTTTTTATATGCTCAAAGGTTTATTGTACAGTACTTTGGCTCAACTCTATTGCTTTTAAATGTGCTATACAAATAACTTGTTTACTTTTTTGTGACTTTTTTGACTTGACTGATAGTAGACTTGCCAGTAGACGAGATATATGCAGATGTGTAACATAGGGCCTGTTATATATTCTAGATATCCTGGCCATATATTCTCCAACTTACTTATTTTTCTTAATCTACAGCATAGATTATCCCATAACCCTAACATTGATCACTGACCCCGATCTTTCTAGATCACTGTCTCAAGAAGCCTCAAGCCCATTAAAATGATTATTTACCTTCCACAACGATCTCCACGGTAACCTGGCAGCTCCCAGCATCATTGACAGCCTCACAGGTGTAACGTCCTCTATCGTCATCCTGGACTTCCTGGACCACCAGACTAAAGGTTCCACGAGCACTTTGTTCCATAGAATAATGATCCCCTGCTATCAGCAGCTTCCCATTCCTAAACCAGCAGACCTGGGGCTCTGGAAATCCACGTACCTGAAAAAGATCACACAGGAAGCTAAGAGATAAACATTCCAACAAATGTAAGATTAGTCAAACATACATAAAGATAAATGAACGGCATTCTGGACATGCTTGAAAGCCAGTGAACAGAATCGGGAACAGCCTTCATTATTAGTTACTCAGTAACTGATTATCAGCGTTGCCCTGCTTATAGACCAAGAGGGAAAAAGCTCTCCTACTTATTTCCTGAGATTTCTGCATATGTGTGGTGTGTGATGAACAAGAGAAACTTCATACCAGCCGCAGTACCTCTCTTTCTGTCATTACTCTTTCTTGATTATAATAATTTATGATTTTGCCAGAAATTCAAACCAACACTAGCAAAAAAGTGCAAAAAAGGAACCATTTTACTAAGGTAAATCCAGGGGTTCCCAATCCTGCTCCTGGACAATCTGCTTATTTGAGTTTTGCTCCCTTGCACACAAAGGTATATCCTGAAAGGGCAGCATAATCTGATCTACAGCAAAATAGTTGGTTATAACTGAATGGATATTTAATTACTAAAGTACTAATTACATTTCCTCTCTCCTGAGATTCCTTCAACTGATTGATTATTAAAGGCAGCATAGGTGTATCCATCGCTGCCTTTGATATCGCACAATCCTGTGCTTTCCATTTTGTGACAGTTGAGTGTCTAAAAGTTGTGGTTGGTGGTCAGTCTGTGTGTAAATGTAAGTTTTTGACCAACATTTTCCATTTTGTGTATCATTTCTAGTGAGAAATTACTATATTAGTAATTAAATATTTGCTTTGTTTTCACTAAAGCTCTTTATTTTGCTGTAGATCATTAAACCGTTATGCTGCCTCACACAAGCCTATCCGAAATCAGTTTTGTGAGATACTTTTGTGCGCAAATGCTGCCTGCAAAGTCATTGCCTGATTGTCAGCTGCCTACCTGCCACAGCCCTTGATTAGCTGGTTCAGGGGCTAAGCTTAAACTTTGCAGTATGTTGGCCCTCCAGGAGCAGGATTGGGCACCTCTTTAAAGACTATGCTACTACTATGATAATACTATGGTTTTGGTCATGGCACAGTAGTACTAAAAATATTTTCCTTGAATTACTTTGGAATACTGTTTAAATACCATGGTAAAAAAAATATGGCAATCATTTGGTTCCATTGTATATATATCAAAGTTCCATGGTACCCATTTTCAGAAGAAATGTTTGCCCATGTAAAACTCACCAACACATTGTTAAGGTAGTTGCCAGTTTGTTACACACTTACTAAGGTGTTTTTTTTATTCAACCCCCCATCCCCCCCCCCCCCCCCCCCACACACACACAATAAAACAGCAAACTAGTCTTCCGGATCAGCTTATTAACATCATGATTAAACTTGTCTTGCCTCAGCAAACACCATGCATTATTTCCATTCGCCCTGAGAATTCTTTTGTAGTAGTGAAATGTTTATCAGTTATAGATCAGCACAAAGAAAGGAGCACCTGATCCGTCTATAATACAACAAACACAAATGCCTGAGTCATTTTGATGGGAGCGGTACTACTGTGGTTCTTGTGAAGAGCTCATACTCACTCCTGTTCACTTCATTGATCTCTTTCTACTTGTTTCCTCTCGGTTCTATCAACCATTCCAAATCTGTGTGCTGACCATGTCTAATAAGGACACCATATGGATAATCTCCCCCATTCACCCTGTCTTTTACTAATGTTGGCATGTCTTGTTTCTGCAGATCTCAGTGAGATTGTTTAACATTGTACATTGGAAGTGGACCAATCAAATCATGAAACACAATCTACCTCTCTGTCTGCAAACCAGCAGCGCCACACATCCACTTCACATGAAACTAAAATCAGAGGAAACTGCTAACTACTACAAGCTGCAACAGATTTCAGATCGAATACACAAATTTATACAGCTCGATGGCTAGTAGACAATAGATTGATTCCAGATGCCCTTCCAAAATTCCAAGGCTAAAATGAAAGCAAAAACTTTACCATACAGCAAAGGTTTCTAGGAGCGTGTCAAGACTGGCCTCTCTTCCTTTCAGGCAAACGGACCTCACAGTGACAGGTCCACTTCACTGCAGATTTGCCCAAAAATAGCAATATTAGCTCAGAATTCTTTATTAAATCAGTGCAGTGCTGGTATTTCCTCTATGTCGGCTGCTGTTTTTCTTGTGTACACGCTCTCAGTTTGAAGCCTTTACTCTGAGACATGTGGTCAAGAGCTCTACCTCAAAAATCCAGCAGGACTCACTTCCGATGCTGAGGGGAGGAAAAACACAGGGTTGTTTGCACAAAACATCTGCTTTTTTTTGTGTTTTCTCTCACACAATTCATACTGACAGCACAAGTAGGGCACAAGTCTTAAGCAAGACCAGACAAAGAGAGGACTATTGTATTCACAGTCTATTGCCCTATAAAGAGAATCAGCCAAACAATGATAAATTGATACATTTTTGTACATGCTAAACTCCTCACCAACTGTTCTGGGGTGCATTCCTCGTAACTCTCTGCTTAACTACCATAGTGCAATGCATCTATGGAGAAATGAACTAGCTAGTCACAAGTTTCCTGAAACCATAGTAACTTTGCACATCTGTAGTTTGAACCTTGTTGGTTTAACTATACAGAACTGTCATTAACTCTTTCACTGCCATTGAAATTTCCGTTGTTCCATGTTTTCACTGTTATACGGTTGGGCATGCTACTAGGCATTTTCTGAAAGAGCACTGAATCTCCTGATCAAAACACATGCGAAAAAGAAGAAGATATCATATGTAAGCAGATGCACATGTAAAATAACGCAATCATCAACATTAAACAGCATATAAATCAAAACTGCCTAATTTGAATGCATGAAATGTCGACCCAGGACGAGCTACAGGACTGTGAAGCTTTGGGGGTGTTGATGGACTCGTGTGTTCATCCTTCGTTTTAAAAAATTCACATTATTTTTCACATATTTAACCATTATTCTACACTGCTCTGTCCCTCCTTATAAAAACTGTTGGATGATGTCCGGGTTCTATGTTCTATGGTTGTTGTTGGTGGCGTTATTGCATCCCTAGTTATGCCTACAATGCAAAATTGTTCCCTCGCGATTGGAAGCTCCTGTAGCTGCCGCATACGCATTTCAAAACATCGCAACGTGAAATGCCACAAAAAGCGGTTTGTGAATAGGTCTTAGTGAGTTAGGAGTCCTCTCGACTTCTTTTAAGCTGTCCCAGGCTTAGGTGCTACTTTTAGGGCTAAAATGCTTCGTGAATTACTCTTAGTCAAAAAAATTAGGAGTCCTAAAGTTACGAGTGACACGCCCATTATTTTTAGGAGTTGCTCCTAAATTTGCCAGTTAGGAGCTACTTTTAGCCTTAAAATTCTTTATGAATACGGCCCCTGATTGGTTAGCTGGCCCAGTGTCTTGTGATTTGCTAACCGCCAAGTGCACGTTGTTCGGAAACGTCACGCCCCTTACCCTTACCAGTAGTTTGTGCTTCGGTGTATTATAGAGCTGGTAAGTCCCGCCCCTTCCGCTAACATCACAGGACCTCTAGGTTGAAAAATCGTCAATGCAAGTGAATGGGAGAAAATAATTATTTTCTGGTCCCGTTTGAATTGTGCCATGAATGTGAACATATGTTGTCTGTGAATTTTTAATATAATTTTTCGTGTAAAGAATGCTACAATTTAGCGGGTAGAAGTTTGATACGGTTAGACTTTGTGTGAGAGCACTTTGTGGACTACAACTCTTCGCTGCTTTCGACGCGTTTGAAACGTCACCACCACTCGCACACGGACACTAGCTCACGGATCCCGCTAAACATGGCTGTGTCTTTGGTGCACTTCACCGCCTTCTTTCAGGGAGAGGACAAAATCGTTGAGGTTGGTGAAAACCACGGGTAAGTCAACTTTATGGGGTGACGTCACATAGGCGACATGTAGTCTTTCTCGTTATGTCTTTTCCACAACTGCTAGCCGAAGAATCATACCATATACTGTCAAACTCGTAACATGAAAAATTATATAAAAAATTCGCAGACAACATATGTTCACATTCATGGCATAATTCAAAGAGCCAGAAAATAATTATTTTCTCCCATTCACTTGCATTGATGATTTTTCAACCTAGAGGTCCACTTGGGGTTTTACGGATGGGCAGGACTTACCAGCTCTATAAACAACGGCGTCAATATTGCCATACCAATTTGAGCCCGAATCAGACCCAGAGAATGTTAGTGGAGAGGATCGAGCAGAACCTGTTCAAGAACGGCTGTTAAAGGAAGTTTCAGAATGGTATGGTTTTTTTTTTAAGACTGCAGATCTACTGTGATCGCTACTGACTATATGGCACTGTTACTTTTGTATATTTAGAACGTTTGTAGCTAAATATCTGTCGCCAGAACTATTAACCCAATACGAACACTAAACGCTGGTGATATTAAACAGAAGTTTGTATGTGTTTGTCGGATAAGTATGAGCATTTAACAAACTGGTTTGTGGAGCCAAACAGCGCTGTCCTTCGTTTACTTCCTTGCTACAACGTACAATTAACAATACAAACTATTACAGGAAAACACATCAACGAAAAAATCATACTTACAGGTTGTGGCTTGTAAACAACAGCTTCTGTTTTTAAAGTTGGAACTGCTCGATCTTTCAGGACAAGCTGTTGTGCGAATCCTGCATTGAACTCGCACAGATTGAGGAAGCTTTCCTCCGGAAAATGTGCAGCACAGAGAGCGACATTTGGATTATAATTATGAGGGGCCAAGTTAAAAATAAATAGTAACCGTCCTTAGGAAGACTGAACAAAGTGGACCTGCAATCTGGGTGAAAATAACAGCGTTTCGGCGGCATAGTGGCAACGACCCTCCACCACCACAACAACTCTTCTCCAAAGAAACATAAAATGGCCTCGCCCCTTTTATTTATTGTGTTCCCAGAGGAGGGGTTTATGTAAATGTTGGGGTTAGTGATGTCACTAACCCTGGAGGAATGTCTTGTAGTCCCTCCCGGCCGTTTGCTGTAGTCCTTAGAAATTGATTTCTTTAAAAGCAAATATCTCCCTTTGTATTGAACTTTGAGCGTTGTAACTTTGCAAATGTTGTTTATGCTCAAACAGCAACATTACATACTAGCTAAAGTTAAAAAAGTGAAATCACATTCAACCACCCCTTTAAGAAACTTACCCATTTTCAAGTGTTTCAAAAAGAATGCATAAAGCTAGAATAAAACAGCTTTTTTTTTTGTTTGTTTAAAGGTACAACATGTAAGAATTTTGTATCAAAATATCCAAAAACCACTTGCACAGTGTTATATATTTCTTTCAATTGTGTACTTACATTATCCTAAATGTTTACAAGAATTTTAAATTCGGAGAAATTCACAATTTTAAATAGTGCCCGTCACTTGTTAGCCTGACTACGTCAGACTTCTTACTTCCGCTCAATTTCATTTCGCTTCTGTACTCAGTCTGAGACAGTGTAATAGCTTTCTGTTTTCCTCCGGCCTGAAAACAGCCGGCCAATCAACGAACAGAGGGCGGGCTGAGAGCCGTGACGTAGACACTGATTGTACCGTGGATGCGTAGATTTACTTCACATAATCTGCAAAAGTCGCGCACAGCCATGTTCACTCCGGTATTTCGCTCGATGGTTTTGTTTTCGCATCATACATGTGTTTACAGTGGAAGTTAGATGCGGCTGAGCATGCGCATAACACACGCCATAACCAAACGTTATGTGATTGGCTTACGGGTAACCAATGATTTTAAACTTCAGACAAGCGCCCCCCGCGCGAGAAAGAAAACGCTTTTCAATTATGCCATGCCAGACTCTGTCTACGAAGCAAAGCGAAGTAGCAGAGTTTGGTATTACCAGGCTAGTCACTTGTCACTTGTCGCCTGTCAATGACGTAATATACGCCTTATCAATGGTTTCCACTTGTACTGCCATGGTAACTTTGGCGACAGATGTGGACAACTGCGTAATGTTTAGTGGCACGCTGTTGTTGTTTCGTTCAAACATTATGGATCATGGCAAGCAGACTTTGGGACAAAAGGAGAACTAAAACGAGGATCAATATCGGCGCGGTGTTTTCGAGATGCCGAGAGCTTCGCGGCAAACTTCAGCTTAACAGAGCTTCACGACTTGACAGAGACGCCATTCTTGCATGTACTTTTTTAGACAGGTGAGCAAATTTACATAAAATAAATCATTGTTAAATACACAGAACAAAATTATAAACGCAACACTTTTGTTTTTGCCCCCATTTTTCATGAGCTGAACTCAAAGATCTAAGACTTTCTCTATGTACACAAAAGGCCTATTTCTCACAAATCTGTCTAAATCTGTGTTAGTGAGCACTCCTCCTTTGTCGAGATAATCCATCCACCTCCATGGCATGGCATATCAAGATGGGGGGGGGGGGGGGGTACGACAGCGCGTTCCAGGTCCTGCCAATATCCAGCAACTTCGCACAGCCATTGAAGAGGAGTGGACCAACACGCCACAGGCCCCCCCCCCCCCCCCAATACAGTACAACTGCACATTTTAAAGTGGCCTTTTATTTGCTTGACTGCAAACAGTACTAAATACACCCTTGGAACATATGAATAGATGTACAGTGGCTAGTGAAATGACAGGAGTACTCTTCATTTTGGCTTTGGGGCACTGCATGTGTACATACACAAAGAACAGCAACAACATGAGACAAAACCACATACCCATCTTGTTCTAATACATCAATATTGTTTGTTTTGCTACAAGATCACTAGCAATCAAAATGCACTCTTCTTTTAATGATTCCTTTAGACTGCTGCCCAGAACTCATTCCAGGGAACATCAGACTCCACAGACATGCTCTGAGGCGTCTCACAAGATTCCTCATCTAGAGGCCAAACTGAGACACAATGAAGAGTTTTTTTTTTTTTTTTTTTCTTGAATGTTTTTTATGTGATATAATTTGTTTTTCAATGATGGCTTGTTTTTGTAATCTAAACATGATGACAGCGGCTCAACTGAAACAATGTTGACAAATTCTAGAGTCTGAGATGTTGATTTCCTAAATAAGAGTGCAGACTGATGGTACATGCAGAGTTCGGAGGTTCTCTGGCTGATCTGGAATCAGCACTGGGGATGTTCCACCTGGCTCTCATTATGGGGCCTCAGACAAATATTCACTAATGACCTGCTGTTGATGATATACAGCCAAAACTTTACATAGCACATACTTACATAGCTTCTAACCACATTCTATAAAACAAGTTATATACTATATGCTCAATTTAGTGTATTCTGAGTTATCCATTCAGTAATGTACACATGCCACACACTCTGGAAAGCAATACACTCACAGACTTCATTAATGAAGTGAAATCTGACTATTATGAGAATAAACTAGACTTGCATTTACTGAAATGCATTTTGCTGGCTTGAACTAGCCCTAGTGAGAAAAAAGTATACTTTATTGTATTTAAAATATATTTCCTTTTTCAAGAGTACATTGCAAATATACTAACACAAATTGTACTATCTTTGATATATTAAAAGTGTATTAGCATCATGCTTTTACCTATTTTCACAATACAACTTTTAACACACTTTAAAATAATTGTACTTTAGTATAATTTCTAAAAATATATTTTAGAAAAATATACTTGATGTGAAAATTTTGTTTATTTTTTAAAAGTGTATTTATTTGCACTTTATTAAACATATATTTTAGGTATATTTTAACTGTGTGCTGGAAATATATACTTTCAAAATACATTATAGTATACAATAGTATTTTGTACAAAGTATAGCTAAGTATTATTTGTCTATTAATGTGCATTTGTTATCGAAGACAAAGTGTGCAATTTGTAGTGCCGCTGTGCTTCGGGTGATCCGAGTTCGAGTCCCGGCTCGCAGAGCTTTCCTGATCCCATCCCCCCTCTCTCTCTCCCACCTCACTTCCAGTGTAGCTACTGTCCTATCCTAATAAAAGGCAAAAATAAAAATATTTTATATAAAAATATACACTTATGGTATATTGCTTGTATGTTTCGAAGACACTCGTAATATCACTAATCAAGCATGTAATTAGTCCCTACACAGGCATATACTTAGTATACTTGAAGTTGTTCCAGTTTAGTACAAAAAAGTACACTAAATACAAGTTATGCTTTATACAATTTAATTACAACTAAAATATACTTAGTACAAAATTAGTTGTTTTTAAAATAGCACACTTCAAGTTAACTAATCATTAACACACTTGAAGTATACTAAATTAGTTAACTTAGTTAAATTAGTTAATTAGTTAAATTAAATTGGCTGCAAGTATACTTAGCATTTATTAATTTTTTTTCACCAGGGAGTCTTTGCGAGTTTTAGGTAATCCAGCTTCAGTGAAAAAATTCTGCAATTTTCACTGGCCCACATCTGGTACGTGTTGAATCCACATGTACCAGATATGGCCCGGGTCTGGGACGACACTATGTTGCTGTCTGGGTGAAATATCTTCATTGGGAAATTTTTCTATGTTGCTGTCTGGGTAGTGAGTGGCATTAAAAGCCACAAAGATGAACGTGAATCTGGCAACGTTTTATTCTGTTGGTTGTTGTATGCATTGCAGCAGTTTTAAAAGAAATCGCGTTTGATAGAGTGACCACATTTGCTGATAGAGCAAGAATACATTTGTTAAAGCAACCATGGCATTTTAGTTTCCTCCCCCAAGTCTCTTTTTTCACGGGACTCATTCCCGAGTGCTCCGGCTCATGCAATTCTGGACCAGGTGAGGTGAAACTTTGCATTCGCTTGAAAAAACCTTTGCATTCCCACATTTGCGAGAGAATGCAAAGGCAGTGCCAAATATTTTTTCCTCCCATATCATTTTTTTTCTTCACCAAGTCCCTTTAAGGTCTCCGTAGTTTTAGTAGTATAACTGCATGAAAATAGCATCATAATTTGCATCATCAGGAATAAAAGTTGTGTTTTTTTGCTGCCACTACAATGTTCATTTCAGCCGATATCTGCAGTGAATTTTAAAGGTAAATTTTGGGAGTTAAAAAAAAAAGAAAAAAAAAAGAAGGTAAAGTAGAAGTACACTTTTCAATGAGCCTATGTTGGTATTAGCCTTTAGTTTTATATAGATGAAATGCTGAATCACCAACACATTACAATATGTATGCAAAGCACACAATATGTCCTCGCAGTTGGTTACATTTAACAATGTAATACCGCATTAAAATTATGTTATGTGTCTGTTTTTATCATTTAGACAAAGTAAATTATATACAATTCAAAAAAGTCCAACAATGTGAACAGCTCAGAGTACAATCTGTTGTCAATATACGTAATCATGCACAGTAGTTCCAACTTATGCATAAATTCAAATTCAAATTCAAGTCTTGAGGAGATTCTTTCATTTTAATCAAAAAAATAAAATAAAAAAAATAATAAAGTTTTTATAGAGCATGTACATATATACAGGTTTCTTAATGAGCAAGAAGCTACTAAGTGAGTCTGTTTCTTTCTTCTACAAAGTATGTTTCAAGGTAAATCATTATATAATAGCCATTTCATATTATTAATAGTGTTAACTGATAGTAAAAACAAATACATGTCTGGTTTGGTGGTTATTGAGCATGACTGGTGAGCTTTGATGAGAACAACAACAACAACAACAAAAAGAGAACACTACATTAAACGGTTTAAGTTGAAATAATTGTGAGGAAAGAGAACCAGAATTGAGATGAATTATAATGCAGTGCTCCCTTTCAAGCACTGTAAATAACTCTCATAGCTCAAACGGGTGGCATACCGTCACTCTGAACGGCCCTCAGGTCATGAAGGTTTATATAGTAAACTGATACACACCGCTCACATTCCACTGGGTAGTGGGCCGAAAAATCAGGCTGTTGTTTGACAGTGAACTCAACCTCATGTTCCCCCCCCCCCCTCTCTCTCTCTTTCCTGTTATCACTTTTTCCTGGCTTCACCTTCACTGTTAAAACCTGGCGAGGTCACGCACCTGAAATACTGCGTACAATCAGTCTGGCTCCCAGAGCCCTCAGACACTCTGATATCATTAACATATGCTCAGCTTCTCTGTTAAACACAACTCATTCTGCTTCCCTATATTCTTATCCACAGTGTCCATTTCTGTAGAAATATTACCAAAGTTTCATTAAAAAAGCCTGTTTAATATACATGTAAAACATGGTTTTATACCTGGACACAAGGATTTTTAGATGAATGCATTATCATGTATACTGTATGTTTGAACATACAGATGTTGATGATCTTAGTCCTTTTGATCTTATGCTTAAAGGGATAGAAAGGAATAGGGATAGAAAAATTAAATTCTGTCATCATTTACCCCTCAAGTTGTTCCAATATGAATTATGAAGTATTTTCTTTTCCATACTATGGAAGTCAACTGTTTGGTTACCCATATTCTTCAAAATATCTTCTTTTGTGTTCAGCAAATTCATACAGGTTTGGAACTACTTGAGGGTGAGTAAACGATGAAAGAATTTGTTTGTTTATTTCATAATTATCGTGTAAAACATTTCCGCCTCTTTCTCCCCTTATCAACAAACCTCTTTACAAACTGCATTCAAAGTTCTTTATTAAACTAGCATTTTAATGTTTAAATGGAGCAGACAGTAAAGAACAGCGGGCAACACATGTGGCAGAATACATGGGAACTTCTTCAGTACTGTTTAAAAAGGCATCCAAGGACACACTTAATGAAGTTATTTACATGCTTTACTTTATTAAGTTGTTGCCTACTGACATGCATCCACATTTTTCATGTCTTTCCTTTGTTTTTTTGTTTTTAGTGTTTTCTAAAAATTGAAGAGTATAAATAAATACTGAAGAGAGAGATACTGCAACATAAAAAAGACTAAAAAGATATTTAGATGCCTGCTGAGTTTTCCAAATGTTGTGCAGTTTTTAGTTGTGGAAGAGCATTGTCTCTGCATAACTTTTGAAGGAATCTAACATTTAGGAAGTGGCTGTTCCTGATCATGTCAGTAGGGTGTAATTATTAATGTCACAATTGGACGCAAGCTTCACAAACACATTTAGTGAAAGATGGATGTGAACATACCTCAACCATGTTCATTCTAAAGCCTGATCTGTGATAAATGATTGCTTTGATATGCAAGGTTTCAGGGGTAGCGATGTCACAAAATCCATCGACTGAACAGTCAATTTAACATTGTTTCTTTTAGTAGCAACTGTTATCCCAATAGTTATTACAATTATTTACACAAAGTGATCAAAGAAAGCTCCCTTTATAATCACTGGAGCTGTCAATCACTTTAGTTCAGCGCAAGTTCTGCTCTCCTGCCAAAACCCATGTTTTATTTAATATAACAGTTCATTAAAATTGTCTTAAAATTGAAGCGATGTAACTGACGCTGGTAGGTCACATGATAATGTCAGCATGGCAAAATTTAGTGTGTCCGGATTACATTCATACACACACTCATGCTATACAGAACGTACTTTAGCGGTCATGAAGTAATTGCTTTTTCAAAATAAGTACCTACTCAAGAGAGTATATGATTTTGGACACAGCCAGTGTTTCCCTCTCGCTCGCTCGATTTCTGGGAGATTCACAGAACTTCTGGGAGAGGTGGGATATATCAGTGTATAGATAATGCAGAAAATGAATATTTTGGAACCGTTTCAGATATTTCAGTATCCATACGTATTTTTAAAAAAATTATATAGTATTTGTGACAGCATTAGTGAGTTGGCTCACCCGATTTATGTTTTGTGCTTCCGAATTTCCGGTAAGGGAACATAGTGAACATTGATGCTCCCTTGTTTTCACAGTGCATTGTGAGACTTTTTAGGGAGAAAACTTTTCAGTGCACTGGAAGGAATTTGCAATTGAGACTAGGAGCAGATCAACACGCACCCAGCATTTGAATACTTATAAAAATGTTTCTGGCCTTAAAATGGTGTCTAGGTAGCCAGCTGACTTATGCCACAGAAATAACATTTATCTCTGTTTAAGAGATTTAAGAGATCTATTTAAGAGATCTATCCTTATTAATTCATTTATCAACATATTTTGGTACACACACACATACATACATATATATAATGAACAATTAGGGACAACAGATTTATTAGGACTGCTGGAAGTGGAAAGCATAAGGATGAATCGAGAGAGAGAAAAAAGTAAGAGGAAAATCAGTAATTTTATGGAAGTGAAAGTTTACCACGTCTGCTTTCAATAAGCTCCTGTTCTGTACGATTTTGGTAGTCAGAGAGAGAGAGAGAGAGAGAGAGAGAGAGAGAGAGAGAGAGAGAGAGAGAGAGAGTCATCATTACTTTTCCTATTGCTCATGCAGGTTAGAGATAAACCAATAACTCTAAGTATTTAACTTTAACAAGTAATTATTCTTGTACGTTACCCTAAAGACATGAATTATCCTCACATCATCTACTATTTTCAGGATAGGTGTGCTGTTTTAAGCAATCACATCTACAATTAATGCATGCTGGATTATAAACATATGAAACCCAATATCTAACCCCCATATCTAAAAACAAGCATATTATAGACACTTGGGGGTGTGCTCTTTTGACTTGGGTCAGCCTCTAAGCAACTAATGTAACAAAATCAACAAAACCAAACCTGTTTTTTTATAATAGACGCCACTCCAAAAAAACTTTCAGCATAATGATTGATATTGTATGTCAGAAGTTGCTTCTATACAATATGAGTGGAACAACTGCAGACACTTCAATCTTCCAAAACTAAAATAAGGCTAACTCATGATATACCGATGCCACTGTAGCTCTTTCCAGCCATTAGAAATGAGATATGTGCTTCTTGTGTCCCTGTAAGAGAGGTGTCTGACATTTTTATTGAGGATTCTCTTTCCTGATTAGATTCCTGCTGAACTGGATCGTGCTGAGGTCCTATAAAGCGTTTTAGAGCATTTCTTCCTTGACACTCCAAATGTTGTACTTCAGTTTGTAATGGTCATTGTCCCTGTGTCTGTGTGTGGTCAGTGATCTGAAACAACATATCCACAGGTTGTCCCCAATCTGTTTATGTGCTGCTGATGCATATTGTAAAATATGAGGAACTTGCCAAAAACACATGCTACAGTTAGATTTTTTATCTTGATTATGGTTATATAATTAATTTCAGATAAACTAACCCCTTTTGTAAAATACACACACTGTGGTTGATCACTTTGCATGTCACTCAGACAGTCATTTCCTGTCTAATTGGGTGGTTCTTCGACAGAACACACTGCAGTCTAAAAGTCTTTCTCTGTGAGACTATAGGTCACTGTGTTAGATCACACCGTAACATGTTCTCTGACACTTTTGTCTCATGAGAACCAGAGAAACTTCTCTGCACATGGTGCCCCTGAACCTTCACAATTCACAATAAATCTAGCAAATAGAGGTCCAAGCATGTGCATGCATGTCTGTTTAAATATATTTTACCATATGCAAGGTTTACCCAGTAAATATGCCTACTCCTTAAACCAAGAGTTCCCAAAGTACTCCAAAAACATTTACAACATAGTGTAATCCTGTCACGCTGTAGTGTAGATCCAAAGCGCAAGACGAAGGGAGAAATCCAAAGAAAACTTTATTTAAATTCACCCACTCAACTAAATATGACTAATACCAGACAAGGAGCTAACTGAAACTAAAGGCTTATATACACAGAAAACAAAGGGAGCTAATGAGACTAAATTAACAAGACACACCTCAACAGAATACTAAAGCAATCAGAAACCATGGTGACAAACAGGTATGGGACAGAGGGTGACAGAAGCTAACAACCTAGAAGATTAACAAAGAAACTCAGACATGAATAGAAAAAAGAAAAAAAAACTCTAAACGTGAACACACAAACTCAAACCGTGACAAATCCAATATAAATTGTCCAAACCTCATTTTAAAACATGAATCACTGCCCTTGTGAAAAAGAAGTGTGCTTAATTGTATTGAATGTGCACTTGTAGTGTACTTCAAATATTTAAAGTTTATTTTTAAAAACCTGCACTAACAAGTATAAACTTATAAAATTATAAAATATAATATGAATTAAATAAAAGGCCATTTACATGTTCTTAAATGGAGCACACTTTGACTAAGACTATGACTTTCATGACTACTTTTAAAAAGTGCCCTTTGTAATAATGTCAAAGTTTTACATTTTAAATAATTGTTCTGAAAATCTTTTGTCATGCTTTAAAGTACACTTTTGATGTGTTGACTAACATAAAGCACATGCAGAGTACTTGAATATCATTTTAACTGTGGTGTATTTGATGTTACATTTAAAGTTAATATTTATTAAAGTTTATATACAATTGTAACTTCATTACAAATGTGTAATTACACATATATTTAAAAACATTAAATATAAGTGTCAATAGAAATTAACATTAAATTGTATTTTAGTTTACCATAAATGTGCCAGTATATCTGGCCACAGACAACTTTATTTCAAAGACAATACAAGTAATTCTGAAAATTTTCACAAGGGTGCACAAATAGTTTTGATTGGACATTATCTAAACAAGGGGGTTTGGGGTTTGGTAACCTTTTTCTAAAATTCTGCAGTGAAACCTCCACCATTGCCTAACTGTTGATGCTTGACTTCACCTCTCAGTGCCCTGAAAGAAAACAGCAGTACAACAGGAAACTAGGAGTCACAAGACAAAGGTATTTTAATCCCTGTTTGTGCTGTCTCACAGAACGAATAGAACAGACCACAACATACTGAAAACTCACAACTTCAGAGTCAGTCAACCTTTTACTATGACAAATATTTCCTTCATCTGTTAAAGGGGCTATATGTAACACTTTTCATGTATTAATCACTTTTTATTGCCAATGTGTGAACAACTTGTAACAAAACTTTAAAAATGGGTTCATAGACAGGTTGTCTATGATAACCTGCAAACTGAGTTTAATGTGAAGGACTCGGGATGTTTTTGCAAGGAAAATCAAAAGGATGTGGCATTAACGCACGCTTCCGAAAGCCTTTCATATGCAAGGTTATTTATTTTCGTAAACAAAAACTGAAACTAAAAGCGTTTCCCCCCTCCCCCCATTTTTCAAAGCAAAACCACTTTCTGTGTGAACCAGCCCTAAGAAGCAGAATTGGCCAAATAAGTATTTCCAGCCCGTTCTCATCCTAGGGCGTCATATATTGACGCTTTTGACATTTCGTCGACATCGAACGCACATGGCACCCTTTAGCGTCAATATGAGACGCAGATAGATATGGGCCAGAAGGCGCCTCCTAGCGGTCTAACCCTAACCCTACCCCAGACCTAAACCTACCCATAACCAAACAAAGCTCTGTGCGTGTCATATTGACGCTAAAGGGTGCCATGTGCGTTCGATGTCGACGAAATGTCAAAAGCGTCAGTATTATGACGCCCAAGGATGAGAATGCGTTGGTATTTCCATCAGTTCTAGACCTTATGCAAATACAGCTGTACCTTAATTCCAAGTAAGATAACCATCTCATGTGAAACTAAACAAGATACCACACATATTAGACAAGATACCACACTGAGCAGGAAACGGAAAAAAACAAATAGCCTAGCATGTCAACCCACAAATAGACGTTGTACACTTTTAAAAGTTGTACTAATAACAAGTGTTTCTGAATGTGTGTTGTTTTCAGGTGTTGTTCTCAGCCTAGGAATGTCAGCTAAGAGCAAAAACAGTTACTGTCTGTGTATGTAAAAATGTATGTGAATTCTGCTAGTGCTAATTCATGAAGATATAGGAGATCCTGTCAGACTTTCCACTGACAGCCATAGCAAATTCACTCCAATCCAGCAGCTGTACCTGCGCTCAGGGCTTTCCTGTGTCTGCTAGAACACTTTACGCTTTAGGAGAAATTCTGAATTATACTTGCATAAAACATGCCACAAGGAAGCACTGTAGGTAGCACACAGTTTTAAGACTCAGGTCTGTGTGACCTGAAATGGAATGTCTGTTATTCTGTGTGTCAATAAATTACACTAAATTACAAAAGTCAATTCAATATTTTATCTGAACTTTAATCTGAAAAAAAAAAAATGTGAGTAGTGTTTGCCCTTCCAAAACTCGCTGGCACAATACTAGGGTGCTTGCTTAGATATTCTAAAAGGTTTTAATGCTGTGTCACTAAACTGGCATCAAAGAACTAGCAGCAATGAAAATGGTGTTGCCTCACATTACCAGCAACTGTGAGAAAAGGTTGAACTTGAATACACTGCAAAAAAAAAAAAAAAAAAATAGTTCTCAGTATCGGCAGGAAATGTCGGTGGGGAAGTGATTGAACAGCGCTATCTTCCACTCTCATTACCCACAACTGCGGTTCCCTTGAGCAAGGCACCAAACCCCCAATCGCTCCCGGGCGCCTTGGATGGGTGATATGCAGAGCACAAAATCCGAGAATGGGACACCATATTTGGCTAAAGAGAGTTACACGTCACTTCACTTCACTTCACTTATAAACTACTGCTAATGGCCAGTTAGCAAGTATTTTGGAAATAACTCTCCATAACAGCAGGAGGCTGAATTTGTCATTAAAAAATGGAAACCAGATGAACCAGGACCATGGATACACAGACAGCACTTCCACACCAATCTGACTCACCACAGACGGATTTGTAATAGCTTCTTTGAATATGTCTGATTAGTAAAAGAGACTTCCATGTATTGTGCTGCCTTTAAAGGGGACCCGTTATGCAAATTTCACTTTTATAAGGTGCTTGGACACCGATGTGTGCGCAGAGAGTGAGAACAACCAGGCTATAATCCACTCACTTATTTTTTTAAATAATTCCCATAAATCAAAAACAGCCTCTTTCTGATTCAGAGCTGATTCAGATCTCTTCAGCTCACAGTCTGTAAATTCTACCTTATTATATGTTGTTTGTTTGAATCCCTATTTGTTTGTATCTTTAACCTAGCTTTGTAAGTGACCTCTGTGTATTACTTTCTGCCCTTGATATGTGTATTGTGCTTTAATGTTGATTTTGTTCTATTCCTTAACCCAGTGGTTCTCTTAGAGTGTTGTACCCACTGAGGCTTTTAACATCCTTCTGCGTACCTCCTCTTTGCAGTCACTCCTTTTTCAGTAAGGGACAATATTTGCCCCCTAATCGATATTTCCAGTGCATATTTTACCTTTATAAAATAAATAATGATTTAAATAAAATAAAAAAAATCAATAGAGAAATATGCAATGATTGTAAAAACGAAGTGATGCTTTTAAATATTAAATTTAATCCGCCAGTAGGTGGCGGCAAGTCACGGTCTTTATGAGCGAGTCATCGAGTCATTCATCAGTAACGAAGCAAGTGGCTGTAATTATGAATGAATCATTGACTCTCACTATTTGTTCAAAGCCGCAGATCCGTTCACAAACACTGCTGTGGCTCTCATTGGAGCTATTGTTTTGTTGCAAAAAATACGGACAATACTGTGTATAAAATGAACTGTGTATATGTCTATATTAGTTCTTCGTGCTAGTAAGTGCTAAATCCCCACTTTTACAAAGGTACGTCGAGAACGGCAGTATAGCGCGATTTGCCAAGACTGCATAATCTGCACAAAACATATCATATGCTCGCTGCTTGTGTGAATGCAGTCAGTTGTGAGCGCAAAAGATGAGGTAATTTGATTGGATGTCACGTAGCCTATTTACCGCATTTTACCTGCTAGAAATACATGCTAAGTTTTAATGTTATTTTAAGGTGGAGTAGAATTGAATGAATGGCAAAATTCAGCATTGTTTGCCTAGGCTACCCCCTTCTGTCACCTCACGTACCCCAGTTTGAGAACCACTGCCATTTGAAATTGAACTCAAACTGTTTAACGTTAGTTACTTTCTCAGACAGGCGCTTCATATCCCTCAATCCGGTAACTGTCCATGCTGGATCTGTCCCCGTTGTTTAAAAAAGTAAGAATGGAAAGCAAAATAAGGCATTAGTATGGCCACATCCAGCTAGACAGGCCTTTCTAGTGTACCAGCTCCAAGAGAAACCTTGCACGCACTGCTTCCCTTTATCGCTAGCCTGAACACACACCAATGACTTGAAGATAGTTAATCTTCAAGTCATTGGTCAATCAATGGTCTAATCAATGACTTGAAGATAGTTAAATCAACTACATAAATTCAATTAACCACTCAGAAATGTCCTGTTGCATTCTACTGTATATGTTGTCACTTCTTCTTGAGGCTTTCCATCACTGTCCGACTTTGGTTCGAACATATAAGGCAGACCACTACTACTGACAGTTTCTAACATTTTCAGTGCGTGAGATTGTACTGTTTTGTTGTTGCCGGTATGCCGTAGTGTGGGGTTGGTCATGAATGATTCGTTCATTTTGAACGAATCTTTAATATGACTCAGGAACAACGAGCTGTCTCAGAGAGTGATTTGTTCATTTTGTGTAGACCACACATGCGCAACATCCTATAGGTTCTGTACAGGAAACAGAAATTAGTTCACCTCTCGAGTCTTCGGGTTTGGGTCCGAGTCATTCGTTCATCCTGTGACAGCCCCATAGAGGCTATGCTGTCTGTACCGGAAAGAGAAATTATTAGTTCACCTCCCGAGTCTTCAGGTCTGACCAGGTCTGGTCCATTCGTTCTTTTGTCACGTGACATGACAGCTGTATACATAAATTAGTTAATGATTCCCAGACTTCCTTACAAACAAGTGCGTAATCAGTTTTTTTTTTACTCTTACAGTTAACATGATGCGTTTCTGGTCTCAAATTGTAGCTTTTTTATTTATTAAAATTTATTTTTAGAATTTAGGTTAGTGCAATTTTTTTCCCACGGGTTCTGAAACCCTGCTCAGGAGCATTTTGCCATGTTAACCCCACATTGCTCTGCTGAAAAATCCAGCATAAACCAGCATAAATTCCCTGTTGGTCCAGGCTAGTTTATGCTTTTTAGAGCTGGTATAGTGCTGGTCTAACCGGTGGGCCAGCATAGTCATACTGTTGTCAAGCAAAACTGAGCTGGTATAGCTGGTCCACCAGCACTCCCGCTATCCATGCTGGTGACCAGCAAATCAGAAACCAGCATCCCAATCCGGTCTCAGCATGCAAAACATACTTTATGCTGGTGATCAGCAAGGCTGTATTTTTCAACTTGTACAAAGCGAAAAAATGTGGTGTTAGAATATAATAGCTAAATGATTAACAACAGACACCAAATCACATGCCAACCAAAATGCTGAGTTTAAACTATTTGGTAAGGAAGCTGGGTTCGGCCCAATTTGGATTGCTAATCATTTAAAATAAATAACTCATCAGTGCTGAGTTGGGAGTTTAAAACGCAAATGGTTCTCTGTATACCGTTACCAATTTGCCTATCTGTGTTTCACGAGTTCACACTTACAAATAAGTCGGACAGAATAAATGGTATGCATATTTGGCGTGCTGTCCGAGGAGAGGGCTCCGGGCTCGGTATTCGGCTCGAACCCAGAGTACTCCCCCCATATTCCTGGCTGTGGAAGGAACAAGCCTCAGGGTGGTGGAGGGATGCTGAAAAACTGTCAAGGAATGTAGGTGAGTCGACTGAGTGAATATATATATGTATATATATATATATATATATATATATATATATATATATATATATATATATATATATATATATATATATATATGCTTCCTCTCATGCTGATAGGATAGCCATGATGATTGTTGATGACAAGTTGATTGGATTGATTATTTGAATGTGCTCCTCCTGAACTTTGTTTAGTGAAACATCATTTGTGGCGCCTATGACAGGAATATTTGTGGAAAACAGAATAAAACTAATTGAAGCAGAGAGCTGAACATGAACATGAACAGACATGAACTCATTTTCATGTCTAAAGCACAAAAAGTGCTTTAATTCTGAAGTTTACTCTCTCAGACCCTCTTAAAATGTAAAAATGTGTTTCTCTGGTCTCAGACAGCACACACAGCTTTAACAGACACATTATTGGAGTATCTGCCTGCTGTGTCAGTCTGAGACTGCAAGTAAGTGTCCAAATGCACTGTCCTCAACACACTCTGAGAACGTAATAAAACACAGATGTTTGTCTGATAAAAATCTTCAAAAGAAAAACTCATCATATAATCTTACATAACATTTTATATTTCTTTGCTATCTGCTTAGGACATAGGATGAAGGCTTGACAAATCAAAAGAAGCACATATTTCTGTAAATTCTTAGAAAAACAGGGCCATCCATTCACAACTGTCAGCTGCCTATGCGTGCAGCAGACAGCAAGGCAGCACACTCGGTTTTGGAATAGAGCTAGTGTCTAAAATAGATTATTTTTGGGAGTCTTAAATGAAAATCATTGGCAGACACAGTGTCTGCTTCATTACACTATGAGGATCAGTTGAGGGTCTGGATCAGGATAGTTCTGAAGATTCTCACTCACCTTCCCTTCAAGGCGTGCGGTACCCCCTTGGCAGATGCGGGTGTTACGTGGCGGGAGGGTAAAAACGGGGGGCTCTTTGCTGGGCGAAGCTTGTCCCAGAGTCATAGTCGTCTTGGAGACATGAGATCCTGTAACAAACTGAACGTCACCCATCATTCTGTAAATACAAGAAAAACAGAAAAGTTTTGAGTTCCATGTCAAGTTCATTTAGCTTTTTGAAATTGTGGCTGATGCAATAGCTTTGAGCTAGAAAGGGGAAAAAAGTAAAAAAAATATATATATGAATTTTGTTTTAAAATGAATAATAATCTGGCCCTTGAATTTTTTTGAGCAGGCACAAAAATGCAACATTTTTAATTGAAAATACCATGATACCATTTATAAGCCTTTTTTTTAGGTATACCTGTTCAACTGCTTGTTAACGCAAATATCTAATCAGCCAATCACATGGCAGTCTCTCATTGCATTTAGGCATGTAGACATGGTCAAGACGATCTGAAGTTCAAGCTGGGCATCAGAATAGGAAAAAAGGGTGATTTAAGTGACTTTGCTGTGGCATGGTTGTTGGTGCCAGACAGGCTGGTCTTAGTATTTCAGAAACATGCTGATCTACAGGGTTTTCATGGATGAGTGGATGGTAGGGTCAGAATTTGGCGTAAACAAAATGAAAGCATGGATCCATCCTGCCTTGTATCAGTGGTTCAGGCTGCTGTTGGTGTAATGGTGTGAGGGATATTTTTCTTGCCACACTTTGGGCCCCTTAGTAATTGAGCATCATTTAAATGCCACAGCCTACCTGAGTATTGTTGCTGACCATGTCCATTTCTTTATGACCCATGAGTGTTACCTATCTTCTGATGGATACTTCCAGTAGGATAACGTGCCATGTCACAAATCTCAAATCATCTCAATTTATTGAACATGACAATGAGTTCACTAAACTCAAATGGCCTCCACAGTTACAGTCCACAGTCCGATAGAGCAGCTTTGGGATGTGTTGTAATGGGAGATTCACATCATGGATGTGCAGCCGACAAATCTGCAGCAAATGCGTGATGCTATCATGTCAATATGGACCAAAATATCTGAGGAATGTTTCCAGCAC
This sequence comes from Squalius cephalus, assembly GCF_949319135.1. Classification (NCBI taxonomy): domain Eukaryota; kingdom Metazoa; phylum Chordata; class Actinopteri; order Cypriniformes; family Leuciscidae; genus Squalius; species Squalius cephalus. Next base: position 33,566,879 of record NC_137130.1, read on the forward strand.
CTTATTGAATCTATGCCATGAACAATTAAGGCAGTTCTGAAGGGGTCCAACCAAATACTAGCAAGATGTACCTAATGTACCTCTGAATGTCTATAATGAGGTTCAATCGATTTTTAAGCATGTATTTAAAGGGATACTTCACCTCTGGAAAGATGAATGTGTATTTAAAATGGGCCATTTATGTAGAAGAAATGTGAAATTATTTTTGAATTTGGAGCTTTCTAGACTGAGAAAATGAAAGACAACAACTCCCAGAATGCACTTGCTTCGCAGCCTAGGAGGCCATTCCCAAACCACGCCTACCGGTAAGAGAGCGCAGTTAAACAAAAAGGCTAGGCTAGAGTCTGCCCGGGATTTCGAGATCGCCCAAAATGTCCAGGATTTGGCTTTTGCGTTCTACAGTCGGCATTCATTATGTTTACTGTGGCGAGCAGGACGAGACTGAGGGCCGCGGGAGAACGGCGCGAGGCCGGTGGCGTGATTACTGATGAGCGACACATGTGAGACGCACCGGTCTCGTTTCTCTCACGGAGGAGCAGGAATTTTCTTAGCAATGTTAAAACGCACATCAGCCGATCACTTGTTTAGCGTTCATGTAAACACTACATTCAGATTCACCAATCGAAATGAATTCAGTTAGACTGAAACAAAAGGTGTGCATGTAAACAATTAATGGCGACTGCAGAAAAAAGCCGAATCCCGGATATTTTGGACGATCTCGACGGCCGGACATGGTAACCCCTACTACTCAGCTTTCTCTACAGAACAAGAGCCTGCTAGCTTAGCTTCCAAAGAAAGATGGCTGACACTATGTGTACATTCTGTGAGTGAGATCCCACCCTCTATGGGCGGGTTGAAACATGCAGGACAGCCCCTACTACTGGCTGTAGTCTTTAGCCTCTGTCCAAAAAATCCTCAGATGATGCAAAATGACGATTTTTCCGTCATCGGAGGATTTTTTCCAGACAAAAAATACATAAATCTCTCGTCTCAGGGGGATATGAGGGTGAAAAGCACGGTAATTCGAAAATACTACAGGTTTTCTACTAATACAAAGCTTAATGCTAAATCCTGAAGTATCCCTTTAAAAAAGGGTTATGCTCCCTCCAGTGAGTTTCAGGATTTTCATATGACCTACACTAAATTCTTGTTCACACAGAATTTAGCACCATATAGGTCTGTGTTTTCGATCAGGCCTCAAGAGTGATATATGTTCCATAATGTCCTAAAAGGGGATATATGGGATTTTATCAGTGCATGCATTTGTAATCACAAACAACAATTTTTACTTTTAAATAAAAAAATGCAATACTTTCTCCTTGGAGAAAAGGAGAAAAATGTAATTATAAGTGATGCATTGATGAGTAGATGGGATAAACCCATTTGAAAACAGTTATTTTTGCAACTAATTCTAAATCAGCCACTTAGAATTATTTATCATTAAAATAATATTACCAAGCACAATCCAGTATTCAAGTATAAACATGAACTTCACTTCATTATCCAAAAATACCCTCTAATTGACCAAAGTGATACAGTTATTTTATTTTTTAAACGATGTTCATAAATCTGCATATGCCCTAAAAGGTAAAAAAAAAAAAAAAAAAAAACTCAGTCACACATGAGCATTTAAGCTGATTTATGAGCATAGACAAAAATATATTTTCTGAAACACATCACATTTTGACCTTTGAGTTAAAGTGTAACCATATGGTATCCTAAATTCTGTGGACAGGCATTACTATGACACACATTTTACACATACGCGCAGTCGCACAGACACAAATACAGGAGCACACACAAACAACAAGTGAAAACACAGCCATTTCCTTTTAGGTCCTCGGATTGACAACTTTCATGGCTGAACACATTAGCCTGTTGCAGTAAGTGGTCAGCAGAGGCTATGCACTCCTGACTTACACAGAGGATGTTTTTACACTTGATTCATTTGCAGAATCAGTGTGACTTAAGGTGATTCTCTGCTTTGTTGTTGTTGTTGTTGTTGTTATGCTGGTTGAAAGTCTCCTCATATCCTGATAGCAATCACTCTGTTAAGCGGTCTAAATGTATTTTTATAAATAAAAATGTCGTCTATGAAAGGTGTAGGACCATAAAATGTTCATTCAATCGTTGCGTTTGGTCCGAACGGTCCTATAACATGTGTTCCCTGTCAGTCAACACATGTTTGCATCCCACTGCGCAGGCTGTTCACACAGACATACTGTAATAAGTCATCAGTGCGTTGGTATTGGTATTGGTATTGCAGTAACGCTGTGTTCATGCTTTCAGGAGGCGTGGCTTTGGACGCCGATTTGCAGGGAGGGTGGGACATAATGCTTTTTCTGCTATGCAGGCTAGAGTTAGCATTTTCCTAGATGTCCTACAGCAACTTTAAGTGACCACACTGAGTGACTAGAATAAGTTCTGAAGACTAGTCTACTTTTATACCAACCAGCTATTTTATTGTCAGCTATTTTCTTTTATTTAGTCTTAGTCCTGTGACAAATGTACTTTTTATTTTTTTCTCATATTTAGTCAAACTTGTCCTGTTTTTATTCAGTCTAGTTTTAGTCAATGAAAACTTTTTAGTCACATTTTCGTCATGCTGCATAATAGTTAAAGTGATAATCCAGATTATATGGCTCAGATTATAATCAATTATAATAAATAGACATTTATTTTTACATTTCATTAGATTTATTGCACTTTCACCTGTAAGCACAGTTGAAGAGAATTCAATCCATAAGAAGGGTTTATTTATTGCTATTTATCATATAGGTGGCAGGATACATGTAAAACAAGACACTTTCAAAAATTAAAACAGTGACATTTCTAGTTATCCAGTAATTCCAAATTACATTTATGTTTTTCTATTAAAATAAAAGCAAAAACAACTTTATATTGTCACAGAGTGACACACAGTACTTACTTATACAGTAAGGGCATTTATTAAACAACTACAATCGCAAAAATAGTCAAAAGATCCATGTTTGGATTTATTACAGTTCATCATTGAAACTGCTCATGAAGGAACAGACAGACTGAATGACACTTTAAGCAGAAAATTCTCAAATGGAGATCACTGAACTCCAGCTTACTTTGTCAGTGTTTTCACTGATCATCTGCTTCTTCTTCAGTGTATAGAGAGCATGTGCAGACGGTTGCCAGATTGCAAATATTAAGTAAAACACCGGGTAGGAAACATGTTCTTTTAACAGAAAAGCTCTGATTGGGGGGGATTTAAATTCTTGAAAACAGTCTGTAATATTTTGTCACTTTTATTCAAGAAAAGAGTTATTCTTGTCAAGTATTTAGTCTCGTCTTTTTTCGTCAACAACATTGTATGTTATTATAGACAGTTATTGTTTAATGACGTTGGTGTTGTCTTTTCATCCTATTGTAGTCATGGAAAAAAAAGTTGTCAACAAATATTTTTCGTCATAGATTTCGTTAACGAAATTAACACTAACAATGACAAACAGGCTCAGGTTCACACCAAAAGCTCTAGTCTTGGGAACGCACCCTGAATCTGTCACTATGCATTAGTTATTATTTCATCTGTATCTGCCAAGAGGATGCTTTATATCTCCAATTAAATGGTTCAAATGTGACAGAGTGAGGCATGCATGCAAGGCATGCAACCTCACCAGATAGGTAAATACAGCTGAATGTTTGATGGGCCCTCCTCCTTTTCTCTCTCTGTCCAGACTTTTTACCATTATGCTTGTTTGCAGACTCTAGACATGCTTTAACATGGTTGTTTTGAGTAATGGCTTCTTTTGTATCACTCTCACATACAGACCAGTGTTATACTGAACTCTTGATATGTAACGGTCGGCACCTTCAGTATATTCTCAGCTACTGTACTTAAAGCTTTTTCAATGTAATTTGTGGTAGTTATATTAATAATTTACATTAACCAGTGTCTCCTTATGGAACAGACAATGCCCTGCATTCCCCAATTCCAGTGGTGGACAGTTAAAAAGTAATTTTTTAATTAAAACCAATGTTGTTTCTAATCTTTGACATGTCCAAGACTGTGATAAAAGGTAAAAAAAAATCCAGTCCACAATCACATTTTATATTGAAAATGGTATCTGTACTTTATCAGAATATTTTTATTTTGTGAAACTTTTACATCATAAATTCCAAAGCATAATTTTGTACTTTTCACTTCTTTACATATTATGAAAACATATAGTTTATTCCTCATTATTTCGAACTGAAGAAATATCCACCCCCTCTGAACAATAGTATCCAACTGCAGAGCCGCAGCGCTATACATCACAGTAGTTTCAGGACAGCAGCGCCAGGTCAGCAGTCTTAGATCGGTCGCTAGGGTGGAGCTTAGAGTTAGACACCACTAAACCTAACTTCACTCTAACTCTAAGCTCCACCTAATGTTGAATTATTCCGCTATTCACATTAAGTGATTCATTCGCGAATCAGACTGATCCACTTGCAGCTTTTCTCGAGTCAACAACACACTGACTCAATGATCTAGTCAGAGTGATTCTTCATGTCTCAAAGGCCCTGTCCCAAAGCCCTAAGCTCTCGCAATTATCCTCCAAGTCCACACATTTGTGACGTAATGCCGCTTTGACTGTCGGGTAAAAGTCTGCTGCGGAAACAGCGGTCTTGCGGGCTCGGCAAAAGTGCGCATTGAGGGCGCATGTTGGCCACAAAGGTGGCGTTTGCGAGAACCCTTCTGAAACCTAAAATGACAGTTGGGACACCCCATGGCAGGGTTCCTCAAATCCCGTCCTGGAGGGCCAATGCCCTGCGGAGTTTAGTTCCAACCCTAATAAAAATGCACCTGAACAAGCTAGTCAAATTCTTCAGAGTTACTAGAAAATTGCACGTACGTGAGTTTGATCATGGTTTGAACTGAACTCTGTAGGACAGTGGCCCTCCGGGGCTGGATTTGAGGAACCCTGCCCTACGGTCTTGTGCACTTAACGTACATGTGCACACATTGTAAGCCCACATGACCGCAAGTTTATATGAAGTGTGCCATTTGGGACAGGGCCAAAATGAGCCAAGAACCAGGATACCTTCAGGATGCACACAACTGATGACACGAAAAGTTACTAATATTACATTTTAATTTTGGTTATTTTAAGTAAATCTCGCAAATCAGTGCGAGCTGTTTAAGCCCTTTGAAATGCTTGAAGGTGGACATAGCTGCATTTATATGAATTAATCTGTACAAGACAGGCCATTTGAGGTAAAATAGCACAAATTATTTTCCGTGCATCTTCCCTGCTGCACAAGCAGTTTCAAAGAATATAAATCTAGTATGCTTTAAAATGTTTACTCATTTTGCCCCACAAGACATCTGCACATTGTATTTGTATACTATTTGTCACCACATATTTACACAAATGTAGTTTTTACTCATTTTTAGAATACTATATGGGAGCCTGTACTTGTTTACTTGAATTATTAGTAAATAAATGAGATATTTTAGTATATTGAGTTATACAGTTTAAGTTGTTGATAGTTTATAATAAAATGTTTGCTTATTTGCAGATCAATGCACATTTTGCATACATGTCTATATATAAATCCCTCTTACTGACTGGTGCTGGATAGAATAAATAAAAAATATGGTTCATGTCACCTGTTGTGTTTACTGTTTCATTTTTTAAGGACTTTAAGTCTGTTTATCATCATTTCCTGTGTTTGTCTTCTGTTCACTTCCGTTGCTATGGTCATTTATTGGGTGTTTCTCAAACGGAAGGCTGCATCCTACCGAGACTGTGTCCTTCCTAGTCCAGTCCTTCTGAGGCTTGTAGTCTAGTGTCCTCCTCAGCAATTAAACGCTAGAATGAGACGGTCTAGTAAGAGCGCATGGCTACGTCTCACGAAAATACTATTAAAACTTAATTTTGGACAAATACTTGTATTACAAATGTTTATAGTAAGAGTCTTTTTATCAATGCTATACAGTGAATGACAGCCGTCTGCGGTCTCCTAGTGGTTTACATTATTGTCAGTTTAGTGTTACTGATTAATTTACAGCAAAACAAAAGATAACATAGATGATTTCATGTCCATTCAAGCCGTGACTGTTCATCTATTAGTATTTTAATTTGATTTCTCAGACCCCATTTGAGTCCAACTCAAACATTCAATTCTGTTCATTTTAAGCCATGTTTTCAAGACTTTCTGTACAGTAGTTGCAAAGCGAACACTCAAGTGTTGTGTCAAGATAAAGTGTGAGCTCTTGGACCTGTTTACATCTGGTATTAAGATGCGTTTTGGTTGATTAGATCACAAGTAGACGAGGGAGACACATTCCCGTTTACACCTGTGTTTTAATCCGTCTCTTCTGTCCTGATTTCTTTGCCATATCACCAGCAGCCATATCACCCTGTATCCCAAGACTGGTTACCCACTGAATCTAAGCAGGGCTGAGCCTGGTTAGTACCTGGATGGGAGACCTCCTGAGAAAACCAGGTTGCTGCTAGAAAGGGTGTTAGTGAGGCCAGCAGGGGGTGCTCACCCTGTGGTCTGTGTAGTGGCCCCAGTGTATGATCGGGACACTATACTGTCAAAGAGCACCATCCTTCGGATGAGATGTTAAACCGAGGTCCTGACTCTCTGTGGTCATTAAAAATCCCAGGATGTCCTTTGAAAAAGAGTAGGGGTGTAACCCCAACATCCTGGCCAAATTTGCCCCTTGGCCTCTGTCCATCATGGCCTCCTTATCATCCCCATATACTGACTGGCGTCATCACTGTCTCCTCTCCACCAGTAAGCTGGTGTATGGTGGGTGTTCTGGCACAATATGGCTGCCGTCGCATCATCCAGGTGGATGCTGCACATTGGTGGTGGTTGAGGAGATTCCCCTTCCATGTAAAGCGCTTTGAGTACCCAGAAAAGCGCTATATAAATATAACAAATTATTATTATTTATAATTATGGGCAGGTAAATGTATGGATTTTTTTTAGATCTTTCGATCTAATGGTTGTATTAGGTTGTATTAGGTCAGGGATGTCCAATCCTGCTCCTGGAGGGCAAATGTACTTCATAGTTTAGGTCCAAACTGCCACAAACACATTTGCCTGGAAGTTTCTACTTAATTCTGAAGACTTTTATTAGCTGATACAGGTGAGTTTAATTAGGATTTTAGCTAAAATCTGCAGGAAAGTGGCCCTCCAGGAGTGGGCCCTCCTGTATTAGATATTGTATTTAAGATAGTCACTGGTAAACGGATATACAATGACTTTTACAAAACCAGTTTTCTCATTTGATGCGATGAGTAATGTGTGATTCCTGTGCCAGAAGGAATCCTTTTTTTGTCCTGTAGGGTCACGGGGATGCTGGAATCCATCCCAGCATCTCTGTCCGTAGGCAGGGAAATATTTAATTATTTCTGGCAGCTCCAAAAGACATTAGCAATAAAGGAAACACACACAACCTTAAATTAGGTAATGGTTCCAAACAACCTCCACATGTATGTGGGGCCCCGGTGGGCACATCTAGTTTAATAATCAAGGAGTGAGTTACAAGAAATGACCCAAACACTCTCTGCACTAACAAGACAGAGACTTGTGAAGGACCAATGAAGGTAAGTTACCAAGAAGCGCCACCAGTCAACCAAACTGAGAGTTTTAAATATATATTAAAAGAAAGTATTGCATGCTCTAGCTTGCTTAGCTTCTGTGGGCCACCAGCCTTGAGCTACAGGATGATATGGATGCCCAGTGTCTTGGCTACCTAATAAAGCCAGTCAAATCATATCAGCTCAAAACAAAGCTGAAAAAAGAAGGATGCTCTATGGAAATCAAGTTACACTTTTAATTGTCATTGCACAGGTATACGATTATGTCAGCCTTAACTCCAGAAGTATCCACATACTTCTTAACATGATACATATCAATCAGAATCAGAAGAGAATACATTAAAGTAAAAATTTTGATTTGCCATTATTACAAAGTGTACTTTTTAAAAGTTAAGAAACTAATGCCTGGTTTCACAGACAGTGCATAGATTAAGGATTAGTTCAATTAGGACGTTTAAGTAGCTTTTATAAATGTACCTTAGAAAAAGACATTACAGGTGTGCATCTTTAGACAAAACGATGGCACTGACATATTATAAAGGCCCCCTGAAATCAAAATTTAAGTTTTTAAGCTTTTAGTATGAATATGCTAGCTTTAAGGTTATGAATACGCTGGTGTGTTTCAAAACAATGACAAAATTTGCATTTAGGAGATATAAGCATTCAAAACTTACAGCCTCTCACTTCTGCTAGAATGGATCATGGATTTTTATGACATCACCGCGGACTTCAGTTTCTCATGACATCTTCTGTCCAATCAAATGCTCTCGAGAATCTAAAGTGCCCCGCCCCCTATGCTATAAATACCACCTGGCTAAAGCGACCATTGACACGTTGTGTGTCCAGTTGCTCAAACACTCTAATTTTATTGTTTTCCAACTGTATGTTGGTTGAGTATGAAATGTCTAGAATTTATTCACAATTCTACTACTGAATCCAACGTATCATCAGCACTCGGATTCGCTTCCATGGTGCTGTCAAGTACGACTTGCAGTCTGAGGAAAACTAAATGCTATTGGCTATTTGAAAAGGGAGAGAAGCCATTCAGTATGTCCCGCCTTAGCATTGTTTTTATCTGTAGCCTAACCATTCACAAAGTCAACAAATATATGATGCCCAGTGTTCTAAAATATGTTTATAATATATGTTTTGTTGCCTTTTATTTACATTTATGATTGTATTTTAGCTATACTGTTCATGATGACCCTATCTGGTCACCCATCAATGTAGAGCCACTGCATACTAGCTCATGCATACTTGTCAGGTACCACAAAAGACTTGATGCTATCATGGATGGTGCATCTACAAATTGTGAATTTATCATCATGCAATCAACACACTGGTAAAGTATAGCACCATATATGGTGAGGTGTATTTATATGTGACTGTAAACATGCCATTCTTTAGAAATAATGGTGTATTATCAGCACAGCTGCAGTCAGGCGTATGTTTTTGTTTCTGGGTGTCTGTTAAAGCACTGATAACATGAAAGGAGCTAAAGCTTTATCACATTACCACTACACAGTACATATTCCAGTGACTCTCAATGAGTGTGTGTGTTGAGCAGATGCTGTTTGAAATGGCTCCCAGTCAATAATGACCTGATTCAATAAACACATATTAATGTGTGAAGTAGCTTGTAAAGTCTGTGAGGCCAGGACTTTCAGGACAGGATAGTGTTTCACAAAACTTTATGATTGAGTTTTTTTTTTTTTTTTTTTTTAAATAACAGTGTTGTCTACCTACTGGTGATATATTTACTGAATTCACTCTTCACTTGGTTACAAGGGTTTAATCCGGACTGTTGTTAAACCGTAATTCAAATGCCATGTGAATAATCACTCTCAAGCAATCATGACAGCAGTGATTGACTAATGCTGCCAAGAACATGCACAGTCTCATACATTTCAAATGCAGCAGGACAGGGAAAATATAATTCTAGTTCACACTTTTAAGAGCCTTCCAAAACCAGTTAGACTCTGGGAACACATGTACTATAGTATATTAAACTAATTGTGATTTTATTGTCATTACTGAATTATGTTGCATTGCAGGACTAGTAGCTACCAAAGCTAACTTTCCCAGACTGGCCAGACCTGGTCACCCCCTTGCAGATAGTTGAATTTATTTTTTTGACCCACTTAAAAAAAGACTTGAAGCTGCAGTAAGAGATTTCTGGTAAACACTGTTGATATTTGAAATCACCAAAACAAACATGCCCCTACCCAAAAGGATCACACCCCTATCTTGATGCCTCCGTTCCCACATTCAGGCTTAAAGTGACAGCAGCCTAAACCTGTCTGTGTCATTAATGTTCAAGTAGGCATGATGAAAGGTCTTTAACATTTGGAAAAAATAATCCCAAAATAATAAAAATATTCAAAAACAAATTACAATTATTATTTTAAAGATACAAATGTCTTAAAATAACACTATTAGAGTCAGTGCCATCTTTCAGTCTAAGGAATGACGTATAGGTATGGTTAAAGCTGATTGGCCAACTAGAAGCTCCTTTCATCACCTGTCCATCCCGTCTCGTATTCAACCATGAGAAATCTGATCACCCTGTGAAGGCTATGATAATTCCAACGCATTCTCATCCTAGGGCGTCATATACTGACGCTTTTGACATTTCGTCTACATCCAATGCACATGGCACCCTTTAGCGTCAATATGAGACGCAGATAGCTTTGTTCAGTTATGGGTAGGTTTAGGTCTGGGGTAGGGTTAGGGTTAGACCGCTAGGAGGCGCCTTCTGGCCCATATCTATCTGCGTCTCATATTGACGATAAAGGGTGCCGTTGGATGTAGACGAAATGTCAAAAGCGTCAGTATATGACGCCTTGGGATGAGAACGGGCTGGATAATTCATGTCAAATGTCAAATTGTTATTTAACTCCTCTACTCCTTCGATGGCAAAGACATCCCTTTCATCCAAAAAAAAAAACCCAACCGCTTTCATGAACAGCTCCCCACATAACACGATAGTCCAAATTACTAATATATTACAAATGTGACAAGATTAAGGGGATATAGTGATCACTAAAAGGGGAACCAAAAGAAAAAACAAATTAGGAGTATGTTCTCACTTTTTGGACACACTTTGGCAGCAGATGCTTGAAACAGGCGGCTGATAAAGGTTTAGACATTCCAGGCTTATAATAATAAAGCAAATGAACAAGCAAAGATGACACACGAGTATATTCAAGGAAAAGACAGCGTAACCACAGCAAAACCAATGGTACACATGTATCAAGAATAAATAAAGCAACCTCTGCGTCCGTTTTCAGGCCTTCCCGCTCAAGAGCTCTCCAGCGCTGAAAAGCTTCTCCGATATTATCGCTGGTCCTACCGCTCGCCTGATCGTAACAATCTTTTTAAAGTTATATTACCTGGGTCTTTCCCTCTTTTGCATTTTCTCTGCCATCTCCCAGTTTCTACAGTCGTTCTGCTGATGTCTGTTTTGTGCATTGAGCTCTCCCCTCCCCCATCATGAGTGGACACACCCCTTACTGCTAATTGGCTACAAGTGTGTTTTTGGTGCTTGGTCCAATCCAATTTTCAACAGCGTTTTTCAAAAAGTGCTTACTGCTCCTTTAAATACATCTTTATAGTAATTTCATAATTACTTTTGTTGTATTTGAAATATGTAACGTGTGCTGCTGAATGTACTGACAAGTATTTATGGTAAACTAAAATATACTTTAATGTCATGTCTATTTAAACTTGTCTATAATGCATTTAAATACAGTACATTTGTGATTATACATCTGTAATAATGAAGTTGCAATTTAGTCAATTTAAAATATTTTAACTTTCAACGTAATATCATAATCACGTGCTTTACCTGTGCTTTCGAAGGACACCATAAGTGCACATTCAATACAATTAAACTTCTTTGTGTAGGGCCAGCCTGACCCTAGATTAGAGTTGCAATGTGACATCAACAGAACAATTTCACACAGACAGTTTTCTAAAAATGTGGTCTCTGACATGCACTCTAGGCTGATCGATTCCTCCAAAAGCTTGTCAAATCTATTCTAAATGTATTTTCAGTGAGGTTTTCCATGATCGGCTGGTCATTTACCTCCCATAGCTGTGTTCATATAAGGTAAACTATTTACACACAGGTGTCTACTCATCCACACCACAGGTTAAATACCTGAACTGAGTGAGATCACTGTGAAAGAATGAGAGAACACACATACCACTCTCCTGCTGCTCTCTGTAACATATTGTTCTGAATGCCACATACTGTCAGCAAGGGTTGTTGTAAAGCAAAGATTCAGGCAAACAGTCTTTAATAATCTCCAAAGTTAAATCCAAGAACAGGTCATCAAAGAAAACACAAACGAGACCAGACAAATGAGAACTGAAATGACTGCAACTTAAATACATGATAAATGAGGGTAAAATGACAAACACCTGTGCAGATCAAATGAATCACTACGACAACTCATAAGTGGCGGGAAAACTAGACAAAGGAAATCAGGAAACGAATGCAAACAAACTAAAAGTCCATTAAAATGAAACTAAGATCAAAATAACTGAATGTCTATGACACAAACAGACACTCAGATGACTCTTGGTTCATTAACTTTTAACTCAAAATTAAAGTAAAATTCATTTATAGCATGACATTTCTCAAAACAAATGACAGGAAGATGGCCTTATGTTAATTAAGTTCAAATCAATCCCAAAAGCATGAAAAAATTCATAATATCTTAAATCAGTTACGCAAAAAGTCTTGCATCATGCAGAAGCCATCTCAAAAACTAAATACTTCAGTAGCTTGTAGAACTACTGTAATTTTAGTAGCAACAACTCTAATAAAAAAAAAAAAAATCATATTTTGCTGCGATTATTCTCTACTCTCTTATGGCAAATTCGTAACTATTTTATCCCTCAAACAGCGTATTGTCTAGTGTCCTTGGGATCATCAGTTTTGGCAGTCAAACAGATGACATCATATTTGTCTCTTGGGTACTTTACGATAAAGAGGGAGTTCATGTGTGACTTGATGACAGCAAGGTCTTCTGGTCCTTTGGCAGCAAAACAAGGCTAAATCATCACTCCTCCATGCAGCAGAGTGTTTGACAGTAGGTTTTAGGTGTTTTTGGAGAGACATTTTGTGAGTATTATAACTACTTCAGTCTGTTCTAATGACATTATTCTACAAATATTGTAGCTTGTTTAAATTTAGCTTAACATTTGTCTTTTATGATTGACCAAGGCTGCATTTATTTGATCAAAAACAGTACTATTGTAAAATATTATTTCAACTGGTTTCTATTTAAATATATTTTAGAATATAATTTATGCCTGTGACGGCAACGCTAAATTTACAGCATTGTTATTGAAGTCTTCAGTAGCTATGCTTCCATACAAAGTTGTGAATTTAACGTAGGCCTATGTGCAAAATTGGAATATCGCATAAAACATTTTTAGCGAATAAAGAAGCGTTTTTATCCTATATGTTCAAGAGAAAAATATCACTTCCTTGGAAATTGATGCAAAATATCTGTAATAAAAGGGAAGTTGCTAGAATCGGCAAAGCCACTGTGGCTCTATTTTCCTACATCATAAATCAGAGTGCAAACGAAACACAATAAACGCTGTCATGTTACCTTGCATTTGGATGCTTGATGTTTGGTAACAAAATCATGTGAGACATTTCTGGGAGGGAATTAAACCAATTCATACTGATGACAGACTTTGGCTCAGGCATTTCAGAAGGACCAAACCAAATTTTGAGATGTTGTGCAAGGAAACTGATCCTCTAGTTAGACCAGTTTATCCAATCTCATCCACTGTTGAGGCAAACATGAGTTTTTTAGTTGCACGAGGGATTTTTTCAGTAAATGTGTTTCCATTGTAGTTTATGCGCATGTCTTCTTATCAGATAAAAAAACATTCCACCTCAATTGAGTGCATACATTTTTTAAGCACATCTGTTATGTGTTATCTGAGAATATAGCGCTTTATAATTATATATCTGGTGAAGACAGATGATTGTTGTTTATGCTGTGTTTAAGGGTTAATTCACCCACAAATAAAAATTAAGTCATTAATTACTGACCCGCATGTCATTCAAAAACCCGTAAAACTTTCGTTCATCATCTTCATCTTTTTAATGAAATCTAAGAGATTTCTGTCCCTCCAATGACAGCAACGCAACTACCACTTTGACTAGTTCATAAAGAAATTGTAAAACTAATCCATATGAATCGAGCGGTTTAGTCTAAAATTTCTGAAGAGACACGATCGCTTTATATGATGAACAGATTGAATTTAGGCTTTTATTCACATATAAACATCCATAACATCAGTTATGATAAAAGGAAGCTCAAGCATGTTTGCTTGACTTGCGAGAACCAATGAGGTTCCTTCGTGTGTTACGCAGCACGTTTGAGCTTCAGCAATAACCAATGAGGTTCCTTCTCGTGTTACGCAGCCCGTTTGAGCTTCAGCAATAACCAATGAGGTTCCTTCTCGTGTTACGCAGCCCGTTTGAGCTTCAGCAAGAACCAATGAGGTTCATTCTCATGTCAAGCAGCACGTTTGAGCTTCAGCAAGAGGTTTGTTCTTGTGCGTCAAGAAGGTTCGGTTGAGCTTCTGTTTATGTTCGTTCATCATATAAAGCATTCAAGTCTATTCAGAAAATGTGGACTGTTCAATTTATATGGATTCATTTTACCTTTACCTTTGTTTCTCTTTATGAACTCTTTGAAGCGTCAAAGTGGTAGTTGCATTGCTGCCAATGGAGGGACAGAAATCTCTCAGATTTCATCAAACAGATCTTCATTTGTGTTCCGAAGAAGACAAAAGTCACACAGGTTTGGAACAACATGAGTGTGAGTAAATGATGACAGAATTAAAATTTTTGGGTTAACTATCCCTTTAAGAGAAAAAAAGGTGTTTCACATGACTTTACCTCTAGAGACAACAAATAGCCTAGTTGAAGATGACGGTTAAACATGTCATGTATAGTGTGTGGTTCTGCCTCAGGTAAAACAATGTAATCAGGCTAAAAAAAAAGCTTTATCCTGTCAGTAAACGCACACTAGTGATGAGGCGTCTTGTTAAACGTAATTCCAGCCAGCAGCACAAACACTTTGTATAGATTTGTCTACACAAAACAAGAGGAAACAATTGTGTCCATTGATTCACTCACAGGATTCTGAACAAACACAGATAAGACACAGAAGAGCCTGTCACTGTCCTCTGATCACACCAGCTCTAAAACACAATATAGCCAGTAAACAAGAGCACCTAACCTGCATATGACCATTAAAGCAGTGAATATAACACATCTGGAGGGAGGGAGGCAGGGAGGGGAACCTATTATAAAAACTGATCTTAACGGTTATAGTTCAGGGAAAAAAACATGTGAATCAGCATGAAGGGGCTTTATGGAACGTAACGCCCTCTAATACACCTCACCCTTTAAACATAATAAACTTAATAAAGGGCAACGGTCGATTCATTAACCTCACAAAACCCAGGTTTCATTCATTCTTATGGGCATTGTTTGCTGTACATCATGTATTCACTAGGACACTTTTCCTGTTCTGGGAATTTAACCTCAAACCTTTGATCAAAGAGATCAAACCGAATAAACGTCACATTTATGATGATTAAGAGTAATTATATGCATGCGACTGTGGAATAACTGGAAATGTTCCCACATGAAACACTTACAGTGTACTGTATGTTTATGGACATCCTCAAATTTCATGTGTTCATCAAAATAAGTATGAATTGTTTTGTCCTCAAATGCTTGAGTCAAACATGTATGATTGTCATTGCATGAAATACCAAATATCAAAGCCATTGTGCATGTGTGTGTGTGTGTGTGTGTGTGTGTGTGTGCGTGCACTGCAGGAGCTATTCTTCATCGCATTTGCTCAATGTCTTTTAATCAGCTGGTGATTTTAGTGGATGTATGAAGTGGATTTACTTTGAAACAATTTTCACTCAGATATTACAAGTAAATTTCACAAATAAATCACAAAGAAACTGCAAGTAACATTGAATTAAATGTGAGATTTACTATTTTCTTGTAAAACGTACCTTTAGTTTATTTACAAAAAAAAAAAAAAATATATATATATATATGTTTTACAGTGTAACCAAAGGTGTAGAGATTCACATTACCTATGATCATGATCCACTAACATTGAAAGTGTGTTCATTTTGATCAGTAACTATCATGAATTTGACATTTTTTGTTAAGTGTGACTTTTGGGGTCACTTTTGGGCAGTGCTGGGGGTAATGCTTTATGAGTTTCGTAATTACTTTTCACTAGTAAAGTCACTAAGTCACTAGTAAAGTAATGCAATACTTTTAAATTTACAAAAAAATATCTGAGTTACTTTTTCAAATAAGTAACACAAGTTACTTTGTTTTCCCATGTATTGACTGCAGCTCTCCTGAGAAATCGGGAATGAGATGCAACATTGTGTGCGCTCTGAGAATATGATTGTAGTCCTAGAGTAGACTACATTTACTCACTGGCATGAAAACAGATTCAGTATTAAAATTCCAAAAAAAAAAAAAAAAAGCTAAAAAATATTAAAAGAAAACTCATAATATTATAAAAACCTGCAATAAATATTATGTTAAATAACACAAATACTTTATGTATTTAATCAGGCTTATTCATTTCACTTTGGGCTTTGTTATTAAGAAACAAACAAGCAATCCCAGCCCAGGTGAGAAAAAGTAACGTAACACAACTAAGTAATGCAATTAGTTACTGTTTTTAGGGAGTAAAGCAATATTATATTGCATTACTTTTATAAGTACCGTTCCCCAACACTGTATTTGGGGACAGTTATTTTAAAATGCATAATATATACAGTACCAGTCAAAAGTTTGGAAACATTACTATTTTTAATGTTTTTGAAAGAAGTCTCTTATGCTCATCAAGCCTGCAGTTAAAAAAAAAAAAAAACAGTAATATTATGAAATATTATTACAATTTAAAATAATGGTTCTCTTTTTTAATATACTTTAAAATGTAATTTATTTTTGTGATGCAAAGCTGAATTTTCATCAGCAAGTACTCCAGTCTTTGGTGTCTTATGATCCTTCAGAAATCATTCTAATATGATGATTTGATACTCAGTTATTATCAATGATGGAAACAGTTGTGCTGTTTAATATATTTTTTTGGAATACTTTTTTCAGGATTCATTGATGAGTAAAACGTTAACAGCATTTATTCAAAATAAAAACATTTCTAACAATATAAATCGTTACCCTCACCTTTTATCAATTTAACGCATCCTTGTTGAATTAAAGTACTAATTTCTTAAAAAAAAAAAAAAAAAGTTATTGTTCCCAAACTTTTGAACGGTAGTGTATATTGTTACAAAAGATTTCAATTCTAAATAAATACAGTTCTTTTTAACTTTTTATTCATCAAATAATCCTGAAAAAAGTATCTCAGGTTATAAAAAAAAATTAAGCAGCACAACTGTTTCCAACATTGATCATAAATCAGCATATTAGAATGATTTCTGAAGGATCATAAGACACCAAAGACTGGAGTACTTGCTGATGAAAATTCAGCTTTGCATCACAAAAATAAATTACATTTTAAAGTATATTAAAAAAGAGAACCATTATTTTAAATTGTAATAATATTTCATAATATTACGTTTTTTTTTTTTTTTTTTTTTTTTTTTTTTTTTTAACTGCAGGCTTGATGAGCATAAGAGATTTCTTTCAAAAACATTAAAAATAGTAATGTTTCCAAACTTTTGACTGGTACTGTATATATATATTTTTAACATAAAACTGGTCTAGCATAATATACATTTGACTTTGTAATACAGAAGAACATATCTAAAGCAAAAAATAACGTTTGCTTTCTGCTTTAATGCTAAACTTGATTAGAGAAAGTTCTCACTCTTCATTCAAAAAGTGCATCAGCTGTACCATTTGAACAAATAGCTGACTGAGTGTGAGATTAAAATTTCTTACAGATGAACTCAAACTGCTTAAACATCTTCCCATATGAACCTGAGGACATACAGAGGCAGAGCAAACTCACCCAGACAGCCGAGTTGAACACTGGAGAGATTAGTGTCCGTCTGCTGCACGTCTGTCATTCACAGGAGTTCAGACCCGCTGTCCTGACTCTGCTCTTAAAGTGTTTTCCCTGTCGGCACCGAACTTGCTGGCATGGATCCTAACATCACAGGCTGAGAGTTCCTCATTGGTCGCAGGGTTATAGGAGTTGAAGGGGGAGGACTGAACACTGCACAGACTAAAAATGAAATGTGTGCCTCACTGATTTCTGTTTTCCTTTAAAGCCAGAGGATTGCAAATACAGTTTTTCATTGCTTATGTAATATTTTTACCTTTTACCTTATCCTCTTTTGGATATGTGTGTATAGCATAAAATTAGTTGGTATTATACTTTATCTATCTATCTATCTATCTATCTATCTATCTATCTATCTATCTATCTATCTATCTATCTATCTATCTATCTATCTATCTATCTATCTATCTATCTATCTATAAGGAAGACTTTTTAAGAAATTAACACTTTTATTCAGCATGGGTGCATTTAATTAATCAAACGTGACAGTAAGGACTTTCACATTTAAATTTCTATTTCAAATAAATGTTGTTCTTTTGAACTTTCTATTGATCAAATAATAATCATAAAAATGTATCACAGTTTCCCTATAAAAAATAAGTGGCACAATTGTTTTTAACATTGACAATAATCAGAAATGTTTCTTGAGCAGCAAATCATCATATTAGAATGATTTCTGAAGGATCATGTGAAACTGAAGACTGGAGTAATGATGCTGAAAATTCAGCTTTGATCACAGGAATAAATCATATTTTAAATCATATTACAATAGATTTTTTTCACAATATTACTGATTTTACTGTATTTTGATCAAATATATGCATAAATGCAATGATTTTTGAAGTTTGTACAAGTGTACCACTTTTTCAAACTTTTGAGATGTTATTAGACCCCATCCTTGAAAAATCTGTGAAATCCATAGAAAATGTATAATCCCCTGTCAGCAGTACATTGGCACATATTAAAGCAAAGCTGCTGGACACATTACCAAATATACAAGAGTATTGCACATGTTCCAGTGTTGTAGCAAAGCAGAAACAGCTCATGAAGATGGATGCATGGCAAGTATTTGACAAAACCTAACCCAACATCTGGCTCTGCACCAGTGACACTGATTGGCTATCAGACATTCAACAAAGCATAAACCAAGTCCTGCTGCATTTGAAAAGACTTTGAAAGAAATATTACTGTATATATGTTCTTGGACCCAGCACTTAGAGAAAGCGCCGGGCTATAGATCGCCTCAAACACATGGAATGGCCATCTTGTGTATGTTTGGGTTTGTGTATGGATCTTGACTTAGTCCTTCCTGTCAACACAGAACTAGTGCAAAAAACAGTGTCTGTGTATCATTTAACATAACACTCTGAACAACATCTTCAAAAAATCGGTATATACAAATTGATAAAACAGATCTGTGTTGTTGTGAAGGACCGGTCAGCCATTGATAATGAATGAACAATTAAAGAAATAGTTCATTCAAAAATTATGAGATTGCATGTCCATTCGCAAGTACAATGGAGACATTCACAAATCTACTGATCATATGATCTAAAGTTAAACTATGGAATGCTTGAGGCTCTTTACTGAGAAAACTGTTGCGCCATCTAGAGGATCTGAAGAAATATTTGTATTTGTAAGAAAGAGCACAGCAATAAAGAACCTGTAAAATGGACCCTAAAAAATGTGATTTCACCAAATGTTTTCTTTTAAAAGTGTGTAGTACATGTTACTTGGGCGTTTATTGTAAACATCAGATGTGTGGGTCTTATCTGTCAATTTGTTCCAGTAAGAGGAGGTTCCCGGTGCATCGGCTGCACTTCGAGGGACACAAAGCGCCCACAGGAAACATGAAGTAAACACTCTCTGGAAGCACTGCCCTGAACCCTAGACAAAACATCTGCCTGAAAGAGAGAGAAAGAGATGGACTGATAGAGGATTATTTGGCGTCAGTACATTTTAACCATATTTCTATGAAGATAGAAGAAATTATGAAATTACATTTAAGTTCTACTTAAGTGGGACAAAAAAGCACTCTTCAGCTAATTGCATTTAACATAAACTTTAACCTATACAGTTTCATCTAATTGCAATTAGCGTGCACTTAAGCGTTCAAAAACATTACATTCAGTTATGTTACATTCACACACAAGTTTATTCTTTAAAGTAAATGATTTTCATAAGACTTACACTTTTTTAAAAGTGTAGTTTTTTTCAAGACATCAGTATGGAGCAACTTTGTCAAGCAAATGGCTAAATGCCTACAGTTAAACTTCTTTTGAAAAAGCAGTCTACATTACAAGTAATGAAAAGTAGATAAATACACTGAAGATACATGAGGGAGCAATATATTGAATATGCTCTGTCTTAACAGCAATTCAGGTTTTTTATTTAATAATCTCTATTAGAGTGAAAGTGTTACACCAGAATAGATACAGTAGTGAAAACAGAATATTAAATAACAGTATCATAATGCTGCTATAAAAAGGAGCAGGGTCCGTGATGGGACTTTGGCGCACTGTGACTCCTTTCTTGTAACTTTAGGCTCCACAGTTCATATCTGATTGTCTTCCTGTTGGCTCTCAGTGTAGTTAGTGGTTTGATTCTCATTCATCTAGGTCTAGTTATCACTGCAGTGCCCACAGAGGGATTTCCAGCCTGAGTCAGCAGTAGACTCTACTGATAACAGCCATGATAATTTGCTCATGTTACATTTAAATGTAAAAAATCTGCAATTATTTACTGACCCATGATGTTGGTTGCCAGAATAATTCTGTAAAATATACAGTAAAAAGTATAAAACTGTAATTAACAAACAATAAAATTGCAATGCTACACTGCACACTGCTTCTAGTGATGGGCGCTTTCGAAACACTGCTTCATGAAGATTCAAAACCTTTACAAATCTTTTGAAAGACACAACAGTGTTTATACTTCACCACAACGTCTACTATATCGTCCTGTTGCAGTTGATAATATTCGCTAACATTGCAGTTAGATTTTGCTACATGGTGCTGTTGTTGAACATAAGTACTAAGAATTGCTGTAAGCTCGGTTGAAATATGCAAATACAAAACCGAATGCCTATTTCAGTTTAAAGTCCCAGTGAACTGGAAGTTCCAACCGAATTTACTTCAGTGTTGTGTAGCGAATTAGCTCAAAAAGGGGAATATATAATTAATAATTAATCATGCTGGTTATGATCAGTTATTACCTACATATTTTAAATCACCCAAAAAGGGGATACATAGCCCATGTATTTGTATCTATATATATGGATAATTAATTACAACGAATTATAATAAATTCTGAATATACAGATAGGCTAGAATAGATACATTTTCAGAATAACCTTTAACAGAATTAATTTCACATCGAATAATCTGTCCGTCCTCCGAACCGACAGTACGATCTTCTTATCAACTCTCAAGGAAGATTATTCTTCTTATCAGCTCTCAAGAAAGGTTATTCTTTTGGTCATGAGGACTAACTTTCCTGTTCATATGACTATACTTAAACAAAGAATACATATAAACAGAATGACAAAAAGCCAGGACCTTCAGCATGCACTGGTACGGTTTGCAGCCGAGTGTGAAGTGGCTGGGATGAGAATCAGCACCTCCAAATCCGAGGCCATGGTCCTCAGTCGGAAAAGGGTGGCTTGCCCACTTCAGGTTGGTGGAGAGTTCCTGCCTCAAGTGGAGGAGTTTAAGTATCTTGGGGTTTTGTTCACAAGTGAGGGAAGGATGGAACGGGAGATTGACAGACGGATCGGTGCAGCTTCTGCAGTAATGCGGTCGATGTACCGGTCTGTCGTGGTGAAGAAAGCGGCTCAGCTCTCGATTTACCGGTCAATCTACGTTCCTACTCTCACCTATGGTCATGAGCTTTGGGTCATGACCGAAAGGACAAGATCCCGGATACAGGCGGCCGAAATGAGCTTTCTCCGCAGGGTGGCTGGGCGATCCCTTAGAGATAGGGTGAGAAGCTCGGTCACTCGGGAGGAGCTCAGAGTAGAGCCGCTGCTCCTCCACATCGAGAGGGGTAAGCTGAGGTGGCTCGGGCATCTGTTCCGGATGCCTCCTGGACGCGTCCCACTGGGAGGAGACCCCGGGGAAGACCTAGGACATGCTGGAGAGACTATGTATCCCGGCTGGCCTGGGAACGCCTCGATGTCCCCCCGGAAGAGCTGGAGGAAGTGTCTAGGGAGAGGGAAGTCTGGGCATCACTGCTTAGACTGCTGCCCCCGCGACCCGGCCCCGGATAAGCGGAAGAAGATGGTATGGTATGGTATGGTAGAATGACGAAAAGTAAAGAAAGAAAGAGAAAGCAAATCACAGAATGGAAAATGTCACAAACAGTTAACCTTTGAGAGCCAGCAAAGAATCAAACCACCTTAAAGCAGGGGCAAACAATCTTAAATGCATCTAAATCTCACTAGAAATAATACTTGCATGGATCCTTGGTGCTGAGCAAGAATGCGTGTTTGTGTGATGATCCTCGCTGTGTCCGTGAGTATGAAGCGTTCTGTCTGTTCTTCCGGAGAGCGCGTCGTTCGCGGGAAGTTTTAAAGTTTCAGCTACTTGAAAGAAAAGTTCCTGGAAAGTCCATTTCACTCGGAGATAGAAATGAATGAGCACAATAATAATAATAATAATAATATGTTTATTTTATATAGCGCCTTTCTGAGGACTCAAGGTCGCTTTACAATAATTACAAATACACATAACATAGAAACATGACAGAGACGATACATATAAACTGAAAAGGATAACATAGTAGAGGTATAGTACATATAGAATCAGAACATTCAGGGGTTAGGGAAACAAGTGACAAAAAAATGTGTTTTAATGTGGGTTTTGAAGTCTTGTAGTGATGAGAGATTGCGGATTTGTTGTGGAATTGAATTCCAGAGAGTTGGCGCAGCGGTGCAAAAAGCCCTTCCACCAAATGATGATAGTTTGTGCTGTGGGATTGTCAACAGACCGGTATCAGATGATCTAAGTGTGCGGACAGGTGTGTATGTATGGATGAGGTCAGAGATATAGTTTGGGGCAAGACCATGGAGTGCTTTGAATGTAATAAGGAGTATCTTGTACTGAATGCGATAGCGGATGGGTAACCAATGTAGACTGCATAAGATGGGAGTAATTTGGGAAGATTTCTTAGTGTAAGTGAGGACTCTGGCGGCAGAGTTCTGGATATATTGAATTTTATTTAATGATGAATTTGGTAGGCCATAGAAAAGAGAATTGCAGTAGTCAAGCCGCGAACTGATGAAAGCATGAACTAGGGTCTCAGCATCACTGATGGTAAGAAATGGACGTAAGCGTGAAATATTGTGAAGGTGGAAGAAGGCAGATTTAGTGAGCGAGGAGATGTGAGGAAGAAAGGAAAGGGAGGAATCAAAGATTATACCCAGGTTTTTGACAGTGGTGGAAGGTTGAACCGGAACTCCAGCAATAGTGAGATTGACACATACCCGGGATGTAGTTTGAGGTGAACCAATAAGAAGTAAATCTGTTTTGTCTGTGTTGAGTATGAGAAAATTACTGGTCATCCAAGCATTTATTTCATCAATACAAGCTGATATGGAAAGCGTTGGGAAAGGAACATTGCGTTGGGAGTGGATGTATAGTTGGGTATCATCTGCGTAACAGTGGAATTTGAAGCCATGATGACGGACGATATCACCTAGTGGAAGCATGTAGATAATGAAGAGAAGAGGCCCAAGAACAGAACCCTGAGGAACACCGTGCGGGACAGAGGCAGAAGTGGACTTAGACTGGCGGATGGAGATGTAATGCTGGCGATCAGACAGGTAGGAGGTGAACCAGGATAGGGCAGTTCCAGAAATACCAAGAACAGAGAGTCGTGAAATGAGAATACTATGAGAGATTGTATCAAATGCAGAGGAAATGTCTAGGAGAATTAGAATACTGGTGGAGCCGGAGTCAGTGGCCACAAGGAGATCATTAACAACCCTAAGAAGTGCAGTCTCAGTGCTGTGAAGGGTGCGAAAACCAGATTGAAAACATTCATAAAGGTTGTTGGATGACAAATGAGTTTGAAGTTGAGCAGCAACCACTTTCTCAAGCAGTTTTGAAAGAAATGGTCAATTAGAAATAGGTCGGTAGTTGGCCATGTCAGAGGGGTCGAGGCCAGGTTTCTTTAGGACAGGAGTGACGGCAGCAGTTTTAAGTTCCAGAGGAACAACACCAGTGCTTAGAAGTTGAGTGATGAGAAGTGAAATCGATGGTGAAATAACGGGTGCACATTTTTTGAGTAGAGTAGTAGGAGCAGGATCAAGATGACAGGAAGATGAGTTTGCTTTGTTAATTAACTCAGAGATATAAGCAGGGGTTGGAGGGGCAAAAGCAGTGAGAGTACCAAATGTAGAAGAGGTGGGGAGGACATGTGTAAGAACTGTACTGCCCTACTAAGGCAAAAGACCTTAACTCACCAGAGTGTGAAACTGAGAAAAATGACTTTAAAGTTATCTTAATGTCCTGGCAATTGAGTTATAGGTATAATATTGTAATTTTCACATGTTGTAGTGTATACCTTTATTAACCCATCTACAAAAAAATGTTGAACTCAAATTTGACCTTTGACCCTTTTTCGGAAGTTACTGTATTCTGCCTTAGCATTGCCCACAAAATGACAATCGGTCATACCAAGGCAAAAGACCTTAACTTCTATTTTATAGCCAATGTTATGCTTAAAATGTAAGCAATATTAAAATTGGACTCACTATGATAAAAATGGCTTTACATGTATCAACAAGAAGTTAAAGTAGTGAGAATAGTTGGAAAAGTATGAATGGTTTTAATTAACATGAATTTCATAAAACAAAGTTGATTAACATCACTAAAGTATAAAAGATGTGGAACATTTAAAGTTTTTTTTTTTAAAAACTGACTCTAAAACTGAAGTGTGTGTGTGTGTGTGTGTGTGTGTGTGTGTGTGTGTGTGTGTGTGTGTGTCGAACAGCGTCCGCGCCTCTCTCTCTCTCTTTCTCACGCACGCACGCACGCGCACACACACACACACACACACACACACACTTCAGTTTTAAAGCCGGTAGCAAGTTTTAAAAACTCGTGGTGGATGTAATGGATTTGCCTTCTCGTCGGTTGTTTGACATGGATTTTAACCAAGGTTCAACAAAAGGTAGGCTCTAAATTATTCCTGTTGCTGGTGTATAATGGGTGTGTCGTTGCGGCTCCAACCAACCAACTCGCGTAGTTTTCAGTCAGTGGACTGTCATTGGCAGGCGAGAGCTAGCTATGAAGCATATTTTATTTCAGTTGTACATGTAGCTTTATATTACGGGCTGTGAATTAAGATATCATACAAGCCTGCTCTATTCAGCGCTTGTTACTGGATAAATTGTTGATTATGGCTCGAAAAGTGTTTTTGTCTAGTTTGTGAAGTAGTATCGCTAGCTTAAGGCTACCGCTAGCTATTATTGGATGTTAAAGATTCAAAGCCATCTCCACCATCATTTTCCCCCGAGAGTATGCCATTCTTCAAACCTAACAAAAGCAATCACTGTGAAAAATGTACGTGTGTGTCTGAGGTGATTTAATTGCTACATCATAACCCCGTAACTCCAGCGCGGCAATACTTTGATGGTCGGTTAGAACAAGGCAGAGTGCCGTAACTTCACGGCAGTGCACCCGTAACTTCATTCGAGTGTTCAGGAGCAGCGAGAAACGCAGGCATAAAGCCGTAACTGACGTTACGGGCTTCTACCATAGTTTCCCCTTGGCTTTTTGAAGTTACGGCAAAAACATAATCTTATTCCACCCAAAAAACAATCGAATTGAAACTTGATGTTTGTCTACATGATAAAACTTATGTTTATTGTCCTAAAAATTACAATAACTCATTTTCGCCAAAAATTGAAGTTACGACCTTTTGCCTTAGTGCGGCAGTGTAGAGGTAGTGGATGGGAAGAGAGTATAAATTCTATCAGTCTTACTTTGAAAGAAGTGCAGAAATGACTCACAGAGGTCTGCTGAGTTACTCATAGCGGGTGCAGGAGGGTTGGTGAGTTTGTTGACTATAGAAAACAGTGTTTTTGGTCGAGAGGATGCATTGTTAATGATGGTAGAGTAGTAACTAGAGCGTGCAGTATTTATAGCAGATTTGTAGAACTGAATATGGTCATTGTAAGCAGTAAGGTGAACAGTTAAACCAGTTTTCCTGTACAGGCGTTCAAGACGACGACCAGCTGTTTTTAGGTTGCAAAGTGCAGGGGTAAACCAGGGAGACGTGTGCGTAGAAGGCACAAATCTACTTTTAAGAGAGGCGTGGATATTGAAGGCAGTGGAAATACAGGCATTATATTTGGTAAGGATATCAAGTGAGCTTGTGTGTTCAGTGATGTCAGAGAGATGAGTTTGTACAGATTCAGAAAATAGTATAGGATCAACAGAATTTTGGTTACGGTATGTTATAGTGGATTTCACCCTGAGGCGGGGAAGAGGCATTTCACATTTTAGTTCAACGAGGTGGTGATCAGACAGTCCGATCTGAGAACCAAACACGGAAACATTATGTAAACGAGTAGTGCAGACGAGATCAAGTGTGTGACCTTTTGAGTGTGTAGCAAAATCGACATGTTGTACATGATTGAAACATTCAAATACTGACAAGAGTTCGCGTGATTCAGCACAATCGGTATCAACGTGTATATTGAAGTCACCAAGTAGTATAACACACTGAGATAAGACAGATGAAAGAGTTAACAGTTCATGTAGTTCACTGAAAAAGTTTGACATAGATTTAGGTGGACGATACAGGAGAATCAAGAGCATTGGAGATGTGCCGGAAACTTTGAGAACTAAATATTCAAAGGTTGAAGTCACATGAAAGTCAATAGTTTTGACAGAAATGCTGTTGCGATATACAGCAGCCAGGCCACCACCCCTTGATGTCAGACGAGGTTTGGCCAGGTAGCTGTATCCAGAGGGAATGAGTAGATTAAGGTGGAAATAGTCATTAGGAATTTGCCATGTTTCAGTGAGGAGCAATAAGTCAAAGTTTTTCTCAGTTAGTAGTGAGCAAAGAACAGTAGGCTTATCTGTGAGAGACCGACAGTTAAACAGCGCAACTGCAGGATCGAACATGCAATTATTGCATGTATATGGATTAGTCAGAGACAGATCAAAGGAAACCGTTATTAGTGAGGTAAGATGTATTCCACGGTGAGTAGACGGCAGCATAGAATTACAGATATCCGATCTGTTCGACCAGATGGAAGGAATGGCTAATGACGATGGGCAGCGCGATGAGAAACGATGTACATAGCGCGGTCGCCTAGCAACCCCGAGCTCCGTGCAGAGTCTGTATGTAGTCGCATCAAGACGAGGATGAGATTTCAGGCTACGCAGTTGGAGTAATGAATAGTTGAGAGCCATAGGTACACAGTTGAGCAATAAACCCAGAGTTAAAACTCCAAGCAGTGCAGAGATGTTGCAAATAATATGCATATTCAAACCGCGGGACAACACAACATCACTGGCAGTTGAAAAACGTACTTTCCTTGCAAAAAATGCAAGAAAGCAGCAGTACTCTCATTGCTAATTGTGCACGATCAACACAGCATGACGACCTTTCAGATAAACTGAATAACTGGGGGTAACCAACCATCCAAAAGACTGTCCACGATAGATAAGCGAGGGAGTGGAGACTCACCGGCCAACTATGTAGAAGGTACAGTGGAGTAGTGCGAGGATCGGCAAACAGCAGATGAGTAGTGTAAGTTGGATGAATGCCAGTGATGAGTTGAAGAGTTGTCAGTGTCTGCGTTGTATCCAAAATAATATCCAGAGGTAAGTGACAATCGATAAAGTCCAGGGAAACGTCCAGTTCAGCAGGGAAGATGATGACACAGTAGACAGGAAACACAGCAGTGTTCAAAACAGACAGACAAAAGTTACAGCGTGTCTGCATTGTATACGAATAAGTCCGTGTCTGCGTTGTATCCGAAATAAGATCCAGAGGAAAGTGAGTCGTGACAGCAATAAAGTCCAAGCAAACGTCAAGTTCAACAGGAGGAGAACACGGTAGACGCGAAACACAGCACAGTGTTCAAAACAAATGTAACCCTCTTTCTCTCTCTCCGCACGCTCACTGGACTCTAGCACCTCCGCTGCTCTGCGTTGTGTTATATGTTCGTGGGTGGTGGTAGAAAGCGGGGACTCAGACACAGAGTGGTTCGGGATTGTGGCTTGACCGTTTATTCCACAGCACGGCATCTATAGTAGAGCCCGACCGATATGGATTTTTGGGCGCCGATGCCGATACCGATAAAAAAAAGCCAGATACCGATATATCGGCCGATATTATTTATGTGTATATTTTAATACAGTAGCAATATTATTTATGTGTATTATAGTACAGTAAGTTTGGACACACTTTACAATTGGTGTGTACAAACTTTTGATGGGTACTAGAGCCCGACCGATAAAGGATTTTGAAGGCCGATACCGGTACAAATATTTGTTGGTTTTAAAATCCGATATTCCGATATATCGGACGATATTTTTTTTTTTTTTCAGAAACGCGCAACAAAACATTAACAAATTTCCCTAACATTAGTTATTTGTAGTTATTTATGAGTTTTAACTAAAATAATATGATAATGCATTTTAAAAAGAAACTTGTTTCTTTTATTGTCACAACAGAACAGAGGAACATCAAAATATATTAAAGTTCTGATAAATAAAATGTATAAAAATACAAACTTAAGATTTTTTTTTAAGACTAAACGTTTAGTCCTTTGAACAAAAACAACAATTTCACATTCAAATTGACAACAAATTCAAATTGTCATAATTTACTCTCTCAAGTTTTTTTCTTCTGTTGAAAATAAGTTATTTGGATGAATGTGGGTAACCAAACAGTTGATGTACCCCAGTGACTTCCATAGTATATTTTTCTCCTTTGGAAGTCAATGGGGACCAGCTACTGTTTGGTTACCCACATTCTTCAAACTATTAATATTAGAAAAATATTAGAAGGAAATTAATACAGTTGGAACAACATTAGAGTGCCTGTAAATAATGAGATCATTTTTATTATTGGGTGAACTATCCCTTTAAGGACAAGCGGCAATGTGTTTACAATTGCTACTGTCTCTTTAAGAGCTGAGCACGACACGTCTAATGTACACGCATTTGACAAGCAGATTTTCTCTCAATTTTGCCTTCACTTTAGACAACCGACTTTGTTTATGTAAATCTTGTGTGTATTTAACAGTATTAGCAAAATAATACTCGAAAGATAACTTAGTCCAGTATCCAGGCGCTGGTAGAAAGGCTTTTAGTGCATGTGAGCTTCACATGTACGCGCTGAGAAACGCACACGTTAGAACAGCGCATCAGCATTTAAAATTAAATGTTTAACCGACAAAGCATTAAAGCACATGCACATTATGAACTTTTGTGAACTGCAGTGTTAACATTTTATGTGAATATAGCCTGCGTCGTGTTGTTCCGCTTCACTCTCGGCTTATTTAACCGCAGCAAAACTGGACATGAGTCACGAATTTTGTCATCCTTATTTGAGTTAAGAGAACTGATAGGGATGTTCTTTTAATTGTTATTCAAGCAATGTATGTCTCGTGAGTCATTACCAACTCACCATGAACACACTTCACCGATGATCTCACTCGCGGTTCTCTCTGCCCGACTCTGGCTGGATCAGCAGGTTGCAGAATGTGTGGCACGTTATACACGAGTGTTGCCAACAGGGACGGTGTAGAGTGCCCTCTGGTGGACAAACTATACAACGCCAACACTCATAACATGGTTGAAGGGTGTTTCGTCCGTTTTTATTTTATTTTTGAAATATTCATTTATCGGCCGTTATAAATGCCGATACCGATAGTTTTGAAAATGCCTAATATCGGCCTGCCGATATATCGGTCGGGCTCTAATCTATAGCGTTGACAACATGAACTGAGCTTAAGTTTTAAACCAGCAAAGTATATTTCAATGCATATGCAATTCAACAGTAAGCTTGTGCTGCTTGTTTTATCATACATTAGCCACCATGCATTAATCACATTTTAAAGGAAAAACAAACCATTTCAACTCTCTATTAATCTGCATTTAGGTCTTATACAGTTTAAAACACAAAATATCTTAATTAACTGATCTTTAGTGCGAAAACAACAACTATATTTTACATTGATTTTCCCCACTACCATTAACATGGCTTACCTATGGCGTTGACAACATGAACTGAGGAAAAGATGACGTAATACTCCCGTATCAACGCTACGTTACATGACGAGGCCCAAACAACGCTAAAGGCACTTGAATCTGTTTTAATTCAATAGCGTTATGGGGACACCTTGTGGACAACACAGATATATATACCGCCTTACATCCACCCCTTCTTTAATTGATGGCGTCCCAGCCATCTAATTAACCAAAACTCCAGTGTGGTGTAATCTATGACAACAATAATAATAATAAAAAAAACATGTTGTGAATGAATGAATAGCACCTGATGTGTGTGATAGGCGTGGGTAGCTAACTGTTATCAGGGTGCATGCAGTATGGTTCTTCGTGTTCTCTGCTTCTCCTCTTACTTCTGGCCTTCAACCACAACTTTCTCCCTCTTTCTATCTTTTGGTGGTCACTCTCCAATTTCACCACTTGGGTCTCAAGTGAGAGTTTAGTTGGGGGATGCCGGTTCCTTCTCGGGTTTCTTCTTGGGGGGGTTGGGCCCTTGAGTGGGGGCGGCATCACTACCAGTCACAAGCACTCCGCTCCCCCATCCTCTCGTCGCACCACGTACACAGGCAAACCAGGTTGCTTCTTTACCACAACATATGGCTGTCTCTCCCATCGATCTCCCAGCTTCTGCATCCCCTCCACATGACAGACCTTGACTAAGACCCTATCCCCAGAACTAAAGTCTTCACTCTTAGCCTTTTTGTCATAATATTAAAATTTTGTCCTTTTGCCAGCAGAGAGGTCTGATTAGCCAGGGCATAGGCCTGCGACAGGGTGTCATGCAGGGCCTGGACATACTCGCTGTATTCACATGGCGGGGTTGTTGTGGTGGACCCGAAGATGAGGTCCACTGGGAGCCTGGGGTGTCTACCAAACATAAGGTAGTATGGGCTATATCCAGTGGAGTCATGTTGCGAGCAGTTATATGCATGTGTCATTGAATCTACATGCTCATGCCACCGGGGCTTTAGATGCAGATCCAGTGTTCCCAGCATGTTCATTAGGGTACGGTTGAATCTTTCGGTGGTCCCGTTGCCCTGGCGGTGGTAGGGTGTGGTGTGGGTTTTAGTGGTCCCAATACACTTGCATAGCTCCTTCACTATTGCACTTTCAAAGTTACGGCCTTGATCTGTGTGTAATTTAGCAGGGAAACCGAAACGGCAGAAGAAATTCCTCCACAAGACCCTGGCCACTGTGACTGCCTTTTGGTCCCTGGTGGGGTAGGCCTGTGCGTAACGAGAAAAGTGATCCGTAACAATGAGCACATTCTCCATACCACCCTTGGACTTCTCCAGCTTTAAGAAGTCAACACAAACCAGTTCCATGGGGGCACTGGTATGGATACTGACAAGGGGAGCCCTGACATTGACCGTGGGAGTTTTCCTAAGACAGCATCTCTCACACTGTTCGCACCAAGCCTTGATCTCCTGAAACATTCTTGGCCAGTAAAATCTTTCCCTTATCATCTGTAGTGTCCTCTCAAATCCCAGATGCCCTGAGTCATTGTGAAGGGCTGTTTTGACAGTTTCACGCAGCCTCTCTGGCAGTATTAGTTGCTCCACCACCCCTTTATGGCAGTCTCTGATGCTGCGATACAGGATCCCTTTTTTTACCACTAACCTCCTCCACTCTTTTAAGAGGAGGCCCCCAGTGGTGCCCACTTTTATCCTCTCGCTGTGGCTTGGTTTGTGGTTCTTGCTCTTAAAGTGGAGGATGGGACCAATAACTGTGTCTTCCTTCTGTCCCACTCGAAGCTCCTGTGTGGTCATAGCAGGTAGAGCCTCCATCCCCACATCCACATACGCCTCACTGGGCTCCAGTGACTGACCGCTTTCAGGCTCCTCTGTGACTGCTGCTATGTCCTTTCCTGAGCCTTCCCCAGGCTCCTGGGTGGTATGTGCCTCCTCATGTCTCTGTTCACCCGCCCTCACCTGTTGCGGGCATGACTGCAGGGTCTCCGCCACTTCCTGATTGGACATACGTGAGAGGGCGTCAGCATTAGAGTTGTCCTGTCCCCTCCGATACTGGATGTCAAAGTCAAATATGGAGAGATATATATTTTACATTGATTTTCCCCACTACCATTAACATGGCTTACCTATGGCGTTGACAACATGAACTGAGGAAAAGATGACGTAATACTCCCGTATCAACGCTACGTTACATGACGAGGCCCAAACAACGCTAAAGGCACTTGAATCTGTTTTAATTCAATAGCGTTATGGGGACACCTTGTGGACAACACAGATATATATACCGCCTTACATCCACCCCTTCTTTAATTGATGGCGTCCCAGCCATCTAATTAACCAAAACTCCAGTGTGGTGTAATCTATGACAACAATAATAATAATAAAAAAAACATGTTGTGAATGAATGAATAGCACCTGATGTGTGTGATAGGCGTGGGTAGCTAACTGTTATCAGGGTGCATGCAGTATGGTTCTTCGTGTTCTCTGCTTCTCCTCTTACTTCTGGCCTTCAACCACAACTTTCTCCCTCTTTCTATCTTTTGGTGGTCACTCTCCAATTTCACCACTTGGGTCTCAAGTGAGAGTTTAGTTGGGGGATGCCGGTTCCTTCTCGGGTTTCTTCTTGGGGGGGTTGGGCCCTTGAGTGGGGGCGGCATCACTACCAGTCACAAGCACTCCTTCTCCATTACTTGATTCCTCTGTCCACAAGTCAGCCTCCTCTTTGCCCATTTGCTGTTCCTCTTTATCTTGGGTTCCAATTAGGGCTCTGTCCAGCATCTCCTCTGAATCGTCACTCCTTGTTTCCTCTTCACCCTCTGAAGGGTTCCCAGCATCGCCATGCTTTTTACCTGGGAACTCCACCACCTTGTCCACAAGAACTGCGCTGGCCAGATTTGTGTGTCTTTTGATTGTAATGACTCGCTGGGAAAGATTCATCACTCTAACTGGAGCACAACCTCTTTTCACATTTGCAAGCACTTTGGCCACCAGGATGTCCTGGGGGAGCGGCAAGGAGGGATGGCCTTCTATCAGGGCTGTATAAATCTTCCTTTGGGGACCAGTTTTAATCCTACACATTAAATCCATCTCTTTTCCACCAGGGATGTTTATTGTACGGCCAGTGTAAACAGCAGGGCCTACAATGTCATGCATTTCACTTTGCTCTGCGCTTCCCACCCTCAGTAAGGCTGTGTACCACTCTGGATGCTTCTCTTTGACCTGGTACAGAAACTGCGGGCCATAAGCTGCTTTAAGATGGGTTCGGGAGGCTCGAATGACATTGGTTCCCACCAACAGAGGGACTGATGATCGATAGTCGGAATCCGGAACGACGAAGGTAGGTACAGCCTTGAGCTCTTTCCCCAGCACTTTAAGGTTGATGTGTAAGAAGCCCTGATACGGCACGGCCTGACCTGCTGCACCCTCTATTTGTATTTTAGAAGGCTGTAGCTTCTTCATTTTTAGAGCTGGGTGGCTCTGCCAGTAGTTGTGTGTAATACTGGTGATCTGCGAGCCAGAGTCAATTAGAGCCCTGCATGCCTTTCCATTGACTTCTACTTCCCCTTCGTTCCTGGGTCCCACTAGTGGTGTTTCCCCTCCTTCAGTGCAAATCCTCTTGACAGGTGGGTGGGGCCCTTGCTGTGTACCCATGGATGCCCCCGCTGCCATGGGTACTAAGCGTTTAAATGTTGAGCAGAGTGCATGTGTCCGTCAGCAGGAACCTTAGGCTGCTGGGCTTCAGCTGGGCTCTGATCTGGAAGCACTGCTCGACACACTCTGGCTGTGTGGCCCGGCTCTCCACACCGGTAACAGACAAAACTTGTACTCTGGCTTACTTTTCCCTTTGCTGGTTGGACAGATAATGGGGAGGAAAGGGGAGAAGAGGTCATTCTCAACTCTAGTTGTGACAGCTTAGCCATTTGTTCTTCCTGAATGAGAGCTAACTTCTTAACCATTTCTGTCAGCTCTGATAATTCAGATGTGTGTTTTGGCCTATCTATCTTGGTGTTTCTACCCCCTCCTGATGTTACATGCACCTGAGCATATGTTTTCTTTGCTGCACTACGCATCTGAAACTTCTTAGTTTCTCTAGTTAGACTTCGGAGCTCTGCCTGCAGCTCTCGGAAGCTGAAGAGCCTGGGTGCCATTGGTGCGATTCTGGTGTACACCTCCTCGTCAGAGAGGCCTCTCATGAACTGCCGTGTTAGTTTGCTATCTCGATCCAGGAAGGGCTTACCTCCTCTTTGCTTCTCCTCTACTGTTCTCAACTTTGCCTCCAGTGCTATAGCATAAGAACAGGCAGACTCCCCTGAATTCTGGCTCCGCTCGTAGAAGTCAGCCAGAGGATCTAGGGATCCTCGAGTGTCACTGTATTCGGCCCGCAGTTCCTCCAGCGCTTTCTCAGGGGTCTGATCATGTGGAGGTAAGTTAAGGATGAGATTTCAGGCTTCACCCCCCAGGTGTCGCACAACAGTGGAGAAGCGGAGGTGCATTGGGAGCTCTATTGCCTCCAAGAGATATTGCATGTCGCGAATCCAGTCTTCCACCAGTATCTTACAGTCTGGATTTCCTGTGAAGACTTGAACATTTTTCACCTGATGAGTTTGCATGAAACCTCCATAGGCTGTCATAGGAAGGCAATGGTTGGCGACTGCTCGAGCAGGAGGCATGAATTGTGTCACGTGTGGATGGGCATACTGGCTGGCAGATGCAGGCACAGGGGGGGCTGGAGAAGGGTGGTATGGAGAATGAGCGTCAACATGCATGTTGAGGTGGGAAGCTGGAATCAGTGTCCGTTGAGGAGATAG
This sequence comes from Squalius cephalus, assembly GCF_949319135.1. NCBI lineage: Eukaryota > Metazoa > Chordata > Actinopteri > Cypriniformes > Leuciscidae > Squalius > Squalius cephalus. Next base: position 33,601,602 of record NC_137130.1, read on the forward strand.
CTCAGGAGGAGCATCAGTGGCTGCCTGGTCTAACGCTACCCGAGGGCTGTGATGAGTTATGTTGGGAGCCCATGCATTTGCAGATGGGGCTGGTGGGGTGGCTCCACTATAGCCTGGAACTGGAGTTGTGAGAAATGTGGCCGCAGGGGAATGCACTTGGAAGGCCTGCTCAGCAGCTACGTGCTTAACCGTAGTATTCGTCACTGGTGGGCTCTGAAGACTCTGCGCGGGCACAGACGGGGGATATGAATAACTTGGGTAAACCTGGGGGCCAGGCCTAATAGGCTGGGCTGGATGTGGCACAGCAACTGGGTAGGGTTGGAGCGACTGCTGCACAACTGGCCTCTTAACAATGACATGATGTGTGGAATCTTGCCAAGGCATAGCTTCTGAGGGCCCATGTCTACTACGTTTGCGAACAGAGGCATCAATCGTCATATCTATCTGGCCACCTGGTCTTGCATCTGGGTTGTTGTCGAAACAAAGTGGCGGTACCTGCCCTGAGGCCCCAGGGCCTGTCAGCCTTCGTGCATGGGCTGGCGTCACATACTGGTCAGCATAGGGCGAGTTCATAGGGGCTGGTGGGCCAATGGTGACATGCCCCGCTGGCGTCGGGAGACTAGATGCACTGGTGGAGGAGCACTGTATGTCTTGTGGGGAGTTTGCATAGGTCTGCGACATCTTAAAATCACAATGTGTTTACTATGTGCAAGCAGGTTATGTAATGTAATGCAATGTAATTAGGTTCTATGAGATGTTGAATCTATGTAAAATAATGCAATCCCATATAAATAAATTTGTTCTAAAGTAAGCTATATGTTTCAGTGAGGTGAGCACAATGAAAAATGTAACCAGCTTATCCAAGAAAGTTAACTGCTCCTCAACTAAAATGAAAAGTTTAAACTTAAACGGTTTAAACTAAAGTCTCACTGAGTATTAAGCAGATGCACAGTAACCTTTTTCAGTAAATAGTTTCACAAATCTCAATAGAAAAAAACAAAACAACAAAAAAACTCACTTTTCAATAAAACTATCAAATAAGTTTTACATCACAGCAAATTGCTGATATTTAAAATAGTTAAATAACAGTTAAGTTACCCAGCAGACTGTAAAGGATATAGCTGTGAGGGCAGATAGGTAACCCCAAAATCACCAGTCCTGTTATGAATTTCAGTTTGTTAATATAGTTCAGTATTCAAACCACTGGCTGTAGAATTCTCTTCCTCTTCGGTCTAGAAGTGCCACAATCCGGGTCACGGCACCAAAGATGTAACCCTCTTTCTCTCTCTCCGCACGCTCACTGGACTCTAGCACCTCCGCTGCTCTGCGTTGTGTTATATGTTCGTGGGTGGTGGTAGAAAGCGGAGACTCAGACACAGAGTGGTTCGGGATTGTGGCTTGACCGTTTATTCCACAGCACGGCATCTATAGCGTTGACAACATGAACTGAGCTTAAGTTTTAAACCAGCAAAGTATATTTCAATGCATATGCAATTCAACAGTAAGCTTGTGCTGCTTGTTTTATCATACATTAGCCACCATGCATTAATCACATTTTAAAGGAAAAACAAACCATTACAACTCTCTATTAATCTGCATTTAGGTCTTATACAGTTTAAAACACAAAATATCTTAATTAACTGATCTTTAGTGCGAAAACAACAACTATATTTTACATTGATTTCCCCCACTACCATTAACATGGCTTACCTATAGCGTTGACAACATGAACTGAGGAAAAGATGACGCAATACTCCCGTATCAACGCTACGGTACATGACGAGGCCCAAACAACGCTAAAGGCACTTGAATCTGTTTTAATTCAATAGAGTTATGGGGACACCTTGTGGACAACACAGATATATATACCGCCTTACACAAACAAACAAAAACAAAAAGTTCCAGCGAGAAGCGGCAGCAAGGCGCGCACAGCGTACTCTCACCGGAAGTCAACCAACGAGACTAAAACAAGACAAGACTAAAACAAGGCAAGAAGCCGGATATAAGACTAAGACAAAAAGCTAAGAAACAGAGATAAGACAAAAAACTCTGAGAAAAACTAAGAACCTCATCCTTTAAAGCAAACTTAGTCCACACCTACTTTGGGTGAATTGACCAATAACACTCAGAAAATTTTTAGCGGTATAGTTTCTTTGTCTCCTTCTGACAGCCTAATGTTGAGTTGATTAAGATCTTTTTGAAGCTCACCAAGGAGTTTGGAGGTGTTTCTGTTTAACCTCTACCATGTCACTAAAGTGTGTATGGGGGAATTTGATCCAGACTCACTGGCGCTAGGAGTGTGATTTACATGAATGAGTCCAGTGGGTTAAAAGCTTTCTGAAGCTTAGAATGAATAAGTCATCGTGATTTCGTCCATGTGGAGTTACAAATTTAAGAATCTGTATAAGATCTCCTGATCTTATGTCCTTGCACAACATAACATGAAAACCTAAGGTAGAGCACACTGAATTTAGCATTTATTAAGGTTATGATGATAACATCAGCTGTTAAAGGTTGTATCAGCGATTCCAGGCCCAAACATAAATGATCACATTCATCTAATCTTTCCTAACAATCCGCTAGCTGCCCGCCCCATAAGCAAGCCGTCAAAAAAATGCGTCTCTGTAGGCAGCCTAGGCTCTGAGATCTGCACACAAAAACAGTTGGTTTCACCAACCACTCAAAACCAAAATAAATAGTGTTCCAACCAATCACCGACAGGGGTCGGTGTTGTGAGGTTTTGCGCTCGTGCACGGCTGCCTATGACGGCTGCACGCGAAAACCTCACAACACCCACCCCTGTCGGTGATTGGTTGGAACACTATTTGTTTTGGTTTTGAGTGGTGGTGAAACCAACTGTTTTTGTGTGCAGATCTCAGAGTCTAGGCTGCCTACAGAGATGCGTTTTTTTGACGGCTTGCTTATGGGGCGGGCAGCTAGCGGATCGTTAGGAAAGATTAGATGAATGTGATCATTTATGTTTGGGTCTGAAATCGCTGATACAACCTTTAATCAATGTTTCCAGAGAGAGATTCCTGCCAGTCCTGTTCTCTCTATTGTAAGTTAAATGAGTCAGATTACTGAGACTCTCACCCTTTGTCTTTAATAGCTCTTGGAGCCCCTGTCCCAGTTTTTGAATAGTTATGCTGATTGAATTAGGATTGGTAACACTCTAGAGTCTAGGGCGGGTTCCTAAACCTGTATACTTAATTTGCATGCTTTGTTTAAGGTCGTCACCCAGATGCTTTGTCTCCATATCTAAGCACTGCCCTCTAAATGTATATAAACTACAATGTACACTGCCTTAGTTAGACTTGATGACAGCTAGTGTTCTCAATAAAGAATCCTGCTGAAGATACAACCAAGTCTCCTGGTCTTCGCTTCTGAGTTTCCTACATATACGCTACAGTTGTGACGTATTTCCCTAATATTGAATAGGGTTTTATTTTAGCCCTCGCTCATAGCAGACTGATGATGGCTGGAGGTGAGTGGTTGAGGATATTCAAACCAAGCCATCAAACTGACGTCATCAGAGAAAGAACGCCATTCCAGAGTGGAAGTACATTTTCAGAATTTGATTAAAGATTACCATGACAAACACATTTTTTATGTGTATTAACACAGTTAATTGACAACAAGAACATTCCAAACAAGAACATTACAATGAACAAAAAACAATTAAAATCTCACTACAAATAATCCAGAATTGAAGACAAATTATAATAATCCTACTCTGTCTGTTACACTTCATCACACCTGAAATCACTGATCAAGTGAATATCCTGAACTTCTCCAATCTACAGTAGATAATTTCTAATCCATTTATGTTGTAACATCTGCTCTAATGTCGGCCGTTTCGTTGAATCCCAGGCTAGACACTGGCTAATCAGATCACTGCATTCTGAACTTAAATTTTAATAAGAGAGAGCTGGTTAGTCATGACTGTATTGTTCAAGAGACATCAAATAAAGAGAAAAGGAATGACTGATACTGGCGTCTTTATTCCACGTGGAACACTCAGCATACATTACAACAACTCTCTTCCTTAGCAAATGCACAAATCATCTTATACAACACATTACTGCCACCTGCTGGAGTAACTCAGTACTCATCACATAATAGATCTACTCATTACATCTCTTTTCCTTGTCTTGTCTTATCTTTTTTTTTTTTTTTTTTTTTTTTTACACAATTCTACATATTAGTTCACAATTCTACATTTTTTTCATTCAAACTATAAGTCCATTCGAACAGGTGGTTTTCGAACTCGATTAGATCTCCATAAGACAGGAATGTCAGTCTTTGGCACAGATAAATCAAGTTCAGGAATTTGGCCTGCAGAGTAAAGCGTATCCGAAGATAGCATTTCAGGACATTGCAGATCAACAGAGGAGATTTCTGGAGACTGCATTTCTGGAGACAGCAGCTCCAAGGTTGGCTCATTCAAAGGACATTTCTCTGCAGTCTTAAGCAAACTCTGTCAATTTCTCCATAAGGTCTGCCCATCTTCTGTTTGAACAAGATATGATCTTGGGTTTACCTCTTTTAGGACTGTAGCTTTCTTTCTCCATCCAGTAGGCTCCTCAACTCTAACTACATCTCGTTCAGAAAGAGGTTTCAGTTGCCGAGCTCCCTTGTCATAGTATTATTTCTGTGTAATGAAGATCCCTTAGATCGTGTGTGAGAAGGAAGGAGACCAGGGTCGGCTGACTGAGACTCGTGGGTGTTTTAATAATAAACTCAATTCGTACATAACAGTCGCGCCACATGCGCTCACAAACTCAATACAATGTTACAGCAACAAGCAGTTCTGTATTCTCAGTCCACAGGTTTCTCAGTCCGCTTTCTTTCTCCCAGTCCCACGAGTCCTCAGTCCTTCTCTCCCTTATGGCTTGTGAGAGCTCTCCTTAAATGCAGTCTCCCCACGCCAATTACTGCAACGAGACACAGGTGTCAATCATTTCGTATTAAACCCACTTACCGCTGCTTCTCTCCCCGCTCTCTCTCCTGTCGCAGACCTCGCTGAACCACGCCCCCCTCGCCACATTCTGCTTCTCTTTAAGATGTTGCATCTCTTTCAATAACAAACTGCTGTTTTCTTTTTTCAGGGATGATTTTGGCAGTCATCTACGATTCATCAATAACTCAGCAGGAGATAATCCACAACTGAGTGGAGAGGAACGGTAACTCAACAGAGACAGATTTTCATCAGAATTGCTTGCCGCTGCTTTTTTCAAAACTCTTTTTACAATTTGTACCCCTTTTTCTGCTTTACCATTTGCCTTTGGATAAAGGGGGCTTGAAGTAGTATGTTTAAAGCCATACTGTTCTGCAAACAGCCTGAATTCACAACTATTATAGTGATTTTACTTATACTGAATTTCTCAATGTGCACATTAATTACTGGCCAAAAAAAACAGCTTGTCTAGCTCTTCTCTAGCATTTTTCAATGCCAAGATGCCCCTCATGAATTCGACGAAGCATATCTTGGCGTATTGACACTGGAATGACAATTCTGTTTTTTCTCAACAGCATGCCCTCAACCACACTCAGTTCTGCCCTTAATGGAAAATACTGTGGACAGTATTTGTGCAATGACGAAGATGTGCAATAACCCTCTGTAGTTCAGCGTCCTTTGCAGTTTCCTCCGCAATGAGTCTTGACATGTCATCTGAGACATGGCTCGAAGAAAAATCTTTGGGACTTGATCCCAAATGTAAGTCGAAGAAAACAAAATCTTCCAAAGGGAGTATTACATGTACAATACTTGCTATTCTCAGAATCCAATCGGATCTGCCAGAACCCTTGAGATGCTCTAATTTACTAAAAAACTTAGCACCCGACATTTCACTAATAATCTATTCACGGGTGGGCATCTGGTAATGTTCTCTTTTGATGCTATCATTGAGGTCTTTAGGGTCTAAGCACACTCTTAAGTCACCATTAGGCTTCTTCACACAAGTTATGGAGTTCACCCAATCTGTAGGTTGTTCAATCCATTGTATGACTCCTGATTGGGTCATGCGATCCAATTCCTGCTTCAAGGGACCTCGCAGAGGTGCAGGGACCCGCCGAGGAGCATGCATGACTGGTGTAGCATCATCTTTCAGTTGTATTTTATAGGTATATGGTAAGTGCCTTGACCTTCAAAAACAACTGGAAATTGTTTGACAATGTCAGTTACATTGTCACAGACAGTCTGTAAGACTGCAGTTTCCCTGTTGACTTGATACACTCTTTTAACCAAATGAAGGTCTTCACAAGCTTTATCTCCTAGAAGAGATTCATGGCCATTGGGAACTACAACAAACATCAAACTTTCCATCTTTCCTTTTACTTGTAGTTTTAATCTACATACTCCTTGTGTCCATTGTAGGCTTTAAGGGGAACTGTACGCTTTTTAATTAGAGGTTTTTATTTCAATGCTTTCACATCTCTGATGTTAATTAAATAAACTTTTGCACCCGTGTCTAATTTAAAAGGCGCTATGGTCCCATTAGCCACAAGAGGAACAATCCACTTCGAAGACTTCACTGAATCCTCACTGGATACACATGTTGCTGCATCCTGATTTGTATTCTCTTCGGAAACCATGTTCACATAAAATGAATCACTCAAGGAGTCACTGTCATCTGCCTCCTCCACTACATGCACTTTATTTTCCCTCTCCATGTCTTTTGAAAAACACATTTTTGCAAAGTGGTTCGGGCCATTACACTTCGAACACCTTTTACTGATAGCTGGGCACTGTCTGAACTTGTGTTTGGTCCCACAACGCTTGCAAGAGAATGTTTCATTGTCATTATCTCTGAAACTTTTTGAGTTACCTCTTTTCTTGTCTCTGAATGAAATGGCGTCTACTGCAGCACTCTGAAATGACATTGCTGACAAATTAGCAGAGATGGGGGACTCGAGTCACATGACTTGACTCGAGTCAGACTCGAGTCGCAAATTTAAGGACTTGAGACTTGCTTGACTAAATAAAGAAAATGACTCGACTTGACTTTGACTTGAGATCCAATGACTCGAGACTTGACTTGAACTGTATGACTCGAGAATGACTTGATATACATTTTTATATAAATCATCGCAACATCAATTGATGAACAAAATGAAAGCAACGGAACCATTGACGCCAGTCATCAGATTCTGCGCGATTGCGTGACGCTGCACAAGCACACGAAAAACATACATCGCGGTGAGCGCGGTAAATACAAAAACATCTCCCAGCATCGTTTCTTTTTGGATATAAACACTAGAAATTTACCATATTCATACAAGAAGATTTGCTGTACGCATAATAACAGGCAAGGGATATCGACGACCATCACAACCTCAAACAGTCGAACTTCATTCACCACGTCTAAAAGTAAGCTATGGCTTGTTTAACCTGTTTGTTATAGTTAATTTGACTATCTTTAAATCTAGAGAGAATATTGGTCAAAACAACATGCCTCTTTATAGGCGACACAATTATGTTTTCATGTAGCTTAATGTTGTCAATATTCAAATGATAATTAATTATGGCATATGTTTTGTATAACTCAAGAAGCTCAAATTCTGGAGCAGGAATGTGTGCTGAGTTGTGTTACTATGACAGTGACTGTCCGAACAATGAGAAATGCTGCAGCAATGGATGTGGACATCAGTGTATGGATCCATTTGCAGGTATTTGTTATGTTATTATATTAGTGTTTGGGTCGTCTTGTTTTATAATTAATCGTTCTCAATGTAAAAAGTATTCAGCCAATAGCACGGTTTAAAGCACAGGATGGCTTTACAAAATTAATACATATGATTAATTATTAATACGATATGAAGTTTTATGTAACAAAGTTCGGGAGGAGCATGTTCAGGTAATCATCCAATCAGTACAAGAAGAAGCCAGTATAAATAAAGCCTTCCCTTACCTCCTGTCTCATGACAAATTTCTCAGCATCGGACTCCGCCTTCGTGCCGTCATGTCCGAGTTAGAGCTCTTCCCCTCCGACGATGATTCTTTCATCACGGAGGTGTCTCCATCGCAAACCGCTGATCCAGCGGCCCTTTCCTCTCCAGCAGCTAACAACATCGAGCCTCTATCCTCTAACAGGGGACGCCGGCCTTCTAGATCCTCTCCGCACACTCCGAGACGCCGAAGACTTCCCTCACCACCACCAGCGAGGAACTCATCATCTTCCTCATCGTCTTCTTCTGCGTCTTCCCACCTTTCAGCGCCCCCAAACATCCCTCCCATAGGGAAGTGGACAGTTAAGGGGCTGAGACAAGCCTTAATTAATTCAGATGCAAATTTTTCCCGCAGGATGAAAAAAGCAGAGTTGTTTGATTTATATGTCACCTTACAATCTTCTCACCCTTCTGTTTCATTACCAAACTCATCGGCTCGGACGAGCAAGGCCCGCCGGGCCCCGATCGCTCGTCCCGCAGCGTCTACACCTTCCTCACCCGCAGCGCCGGGCCCCGCCCCCGCGTCACGTCGTCGCAGACCTTCCGCTAGCCTGGGCCGCGCCCCAGATCCAGTCGCGGAAGGGCGCCAAACCTTTCCGGGTCAACTCCTCTCCTCTGCCCCTCCCACCGTGGTACCTCATGCTCCAGATCTCTGTAATTCTACTTTCACACAAGATCCCCAAATGTTTTTCTTCCCTTCTACTTCTTTCAGTTTTCCTCCTTTCCAAGCGCCAGGTGCTCACCCTAACGTGAGGATGCCTCCGTTAGCTGGTCAATCGCCGGCGCATTTCCTTCCCCTTCCCCTTCCTCACTATGCTCTTCCTATTCCTCCTCCTTCTATCCCGGGGGCCGATCTCTGCGCGAGGATGCCTCCGCAATCGGCCACAGCCCCGACTTTTCCTCCCTTTAACCCACTCCAAGTGCGCTCTCCTTTCTCTCTCTTCTCAGCCACTCCTCAGCCAGCCCCTCCGAATGCAGTTGCCGCAGAACCTCCTCCAGTGACGAACAACATCAGAGCCCAAATCCTCGCAGGTGCAGACGTAGATTTGGGTTCTCTCCTGTCCCTGTTTCCCCCAGTCGAGTCCAATCGCCAAGTGGACTGTGGAGATATCTCAGTCACTCTAAAAAATAATTCACGGGTTACATCACGCACATTATCACTGGCCGAATTCTGTATCGCTTTCAGCCGCTATACAGAAATTATATGCTCGACTTTCCCCCATAGACGGTGCGAGCTAAATGATTATCTTGCCATCATAGCGGAGCTCGCGTTGTCTTATGGGGGTAGTCATTTCTATACTTACCATAAATTGTTTTCCGCAAAATGCGCCGTCCGCGTTTCCCAGTGGAATCAGTGTCCCTATTGGGGAGCGTTGGACACTGATCTCCATAACCGAGTCTTCCTCGGGTGTAGAAACATCTCCTGCGCAATCTGCAGATCCACAAGCCATGTCACCACGGCATGCCCCCAAATCAATCCATCGATCCCTCCCTGCCCAGAGCAGAATGCCATAAAATCCACAAGTTACGTTCCGCGACCCGCAAGAGAAGATTGTTCTATCAGAGCACCATACACAGCACCCGACAGACAAGTTTGCAGAAACTTCAATGAAGGGAGATGCCCAAGACAACGTTGTCGTTTTCTCCACGTCTGTGATTACTGTGGCGGCGCACACGCCCGCGTGGTTTGCCCAGTCAAAAAATCTGTAAATAAAAATGCAAAAAACTATCCATCGAGTTCCTAGGCATCAATTTGGACTCAGTAAAATTCCAGGCCTCACTGCCTAAGGAAAAAATAGATCGTATCATCTTAATCGCATCCAATTTTACAGACAGCTCAGATTGTTCAAAACGCGAACTTCTCTCGCTGCTGGGCCACCTAAATTATGCTATACGCATCTTCTCGCCCTCACTTCATCCGTTCACGCGCTGGAAGATCGGATCATCCTTTCTGACGAGTCCAAAAACGAGCTAAAATTATGGATGAATTTCCTTAACCAGTGGAACGGCTTAACTTTTTTTTACGACGACTTTATCTCTCTCCCCCTCGACATCAAATTGTTTACAGACGCAGCTCCCTCGACCGGCTTCGGCGGCTATTACCAAGGACGCTGGTTCACGTCTCCCTGGCCCCCTCAGCTCCTAGACACACCCCAGTCCTCAGCCTCCTCGGCCCTTTTCGAGCTCTACCCGATCGTTGTCGCAGCTTCCCTATGGGGGAAAGAGTGGTCATCAAAAAGCATCCAAATCCATTGCGACAACGAAGCAACCGTTCATTGCATTAACAAAGGTCGTTCTCGCTCACCTGCGTTAATGCCACTCCTCAGACGCCTTATCTGGATCTCCGCATGTGACCAGTTCTTAATAACTGCAAAACCCGTTCCAGGGGCTCAAAACCAAATCGCTGACTCTCTCTCCCGTTTCTCTTTTCAGAAATTCAGGATGCTGGCACCAGAAGCAGACCCCACTCCAACCCCAGTACCTCCTTATTCTCAGCTGATCTTTCCATAAATCATCCGCTAAAATCCCTCCTGGACACGTCCATTGATTCCATCCTCCAAGCAGTTTCTCCCAGAACCCTGCAAACATATTACACCGCGTGGAAATCGTTCAAGTTATTCCACCTCTCTCACAACCTGCCGTTTCCCGAATTCTCTCTTCTAACAGTTACTTCGTTCATATCGCACCTTAATTCAGTTAAAGGTCTCCAAGCCGGATCCATAAAAAGCTATCTAAGCGGCATTCAATTCTTCCATAAATTAATCCACGGTAAACCTGCACCTGCAATTAATAACTCCCAAACGTCCCTTCTAATTAAGGGAATCCAAAGAACCCGCCCCACTCGCCCAGACACCAGACAACCAATCACAATCGATATACTCACCAGATGCATTTCATCACTCCGTCTTGGATACCACTCCACCAACACCGCCTATACATTAGAAGCTATGTTCATCCTAGCATTCTTCGGTTTCCTCCGCTGCTCCGAATTGACCATCACTTCCTTATTCGACCCAAACATTCATCCTACAATTTCAGATCTACAGATCGTAGATCATGAAACCATATCATTTTTCATCAAACAAAGTAAAACTGACAGAGCTAAAAAAGGTCACCTCGTTTATATTTTTAATTTACAAACTCCCATCCAACCGTACCATGCTCTTTTTAACTACCTGCAGTACAAACGTTCCACGTCCAAATCCCCACTCGACCCACTCTTCACTAACGACTCCAATCATCCAGCTACGAGATTTTGGTTCCAAAAGCACCTTAAAGCAGTCCTCATCAAATCCGGCGTCACAGCAGATCATTTCTCTAGCCACTCATTCCGTATCGGAGCAGCTACCACAGCCGCACAAAAAGGTCTCTCCCATCAACAAATTCAAACCCTCGTTCGCTGGTCATCTGAAGCTTTCAAAACTTACATTAGATCCACATCCACATCAGACACGCTCACCAAGCCCTAACTAATTAGATCATTCATTTCCATCACCTGCAACATCACATCCTTCGTCACCTTCCGCACCAATATCAGTTCAAACCCACTTTCCGAATCTATTTTGCTCGCCGTATTTACACTCACTTCAATAATTATAACATTTTTACAATCAATTGCAGGCTCCCCCGTTCGCACGCAGTGACGGCTCCCCGCTCGTGGGCCGGGCTCAGTCCCCCTTCCGAAGCGTTCGAATTGCAGTGAGAGCCTGCCTGTCTTAGTCGTCGCCGGACGGCCGCGCTCGTGTCGCTAGGTGGGCTCCCCATTCGTCGGGCCGCGAGGGGTCTATTCCCGTGCCCCAGCCCCGTCGAAGCGCCGGTCGAACCCTCCCGACCGAGTCCAGCGGGCGCCCTCCGTTCAACCTGGCGAGGCTTACCCGTCCGATGCCGTGAGCATATAAGTTCCCGTCGGATGCTGCGAGAGCTCTCCTGGGTGAACGGTTAAACTCGTTCTCAAATTCACGCTCGCATAATTCTTGCGTCATCAAGCTGTCAGTTCAACTGCAGAACGGGCTCATCTGTCCGATGCCGTGAGCATCCAAGTTCCCGTCGGACGTCGCGAGAGCCTTCCCAGTCGAATAGGCAAGCTCGTTCCTTGGTAAATACATACCCTTCACATTTTGGGGAGATTAATTCTACGCTCGCTGTCCTGCGTTCATCTGGCTTTTTGGGGGGAGTACTCTGGGGTCGGGCCGAATTCCGAGCTCGGAGCCCTCCCCCCGGACAGCAAGCCAAATACGCATTATAATATTACATCAGATTTCATTTACATGTGAACTCGTGAAATGAAGTTTTATGTAACAAAGTTCGGGAGGAGCATGTTCAGGTAATCATCCAATCAGTACAAGAAGAAGCCAGTATAAATAAAGCCTTCCCTTACCTCCTGTCTCATGACAAATTTCTCAGCATCCCGCCACCACCCCATCACCTCACATTCAGATGGGTCTGCTCATAGATACCTATGATCTATACATTCATAGGGGGGAGTACTCTGGGGTCGGGCCGAATTCCGAGCTCGGAGCCCTCCCCCCGGACAGCAAGCCAAATACGCATTATAATATTACATCAGATTTCATTAACATGTGAACTCGTGAACATGATTAATAATTAAGAGGACTAAAACTTGGTATTTGTGTTTTGTGCTCTATCTGAGACTGAATGCCTCTAAACGGACTGACTGACATTGACTATCTGTGTATCCATCCAGTGAAGCCTGCAGCTGAACCGCCGAAGCCTCCAGGAAAGCCTGCAGCCGAACCTTCAAGGCCTCCTGCAGCCGAACCTCCAAGGCCTCCAGGAAAGCCTGCAGCCGAACCTCCAAGGCCTCCAGGAAAGCCTGCAGCCGAACCTCCAAAGCCTCCAGTGAAGCCTGCAGCCGAACCTCCAAAGCCTGCAGCCGAACAGTGTTAATTTTGGCAGCCATTTTTGATTTAGTCTTAGTTTTCATCTTGAGACGAAAATACTTATTGGTCTTAGTCACATTTTAGTCATTTTGTCTTTCATAGTTTGTCTAGTTTTAGTTGACGAAAAGTCACTGCATTTTTTGTCAAATTTTAGTCAAACTGCAGTTACCGACATTCATTTTGGTAGCTATTTATATGTAGTCTGTAGACAAATGTCCTAAATTTTTTATCTCTAGGCAAATTCAGTTAAGCTTATGAGAAATGTAAATTAAGGTAACAGGCTGTATTGACATTGCACTCTTTAGCAGTAGCACTTGTGCAATTCTACATACCCCTTTTCCTTAGTTCAGTGGTTTTAGAGTGCCGTACCCCCTCTCTTCCACTTAGACTGCAGTCACACTTTTTCCATTAAGGGACAATATTTTTTAAATATTTTTTTTAAATTAAACAATGTTCAATAAATATGCAATGATGGTAAAAACGAAGTGATACCGGTACTTTTAAAATATTAAATTAAAGCCAGTAGTAAGTCACTGTCTTTACGAGTGAGTCATGGAGTCAGTCATTCATTCATTCATTCATTCATTCAGTAAGGAAGCAAGCTGCTATTTTTATGAACGGGTCATTGAATCTCACGATTCGTTCAAAGCAACAGTGTGCTGCAGTTCTGCTGTGGCTTTCGTTGCAAAATAGAGCAATAAGCCTACTGACAATACTGTTTTAAATGTAGTACATTATTTAATGTTACCCTTCTGTTTGTTGAACTGTTGTATAAAATCAGTGTCACATTTGAAATCATGTGGATATTCAGGAAACATTGCATTCTTGCTCGTATAATATGATCAACATTAAAAACACTGCTGGATAATAGCCTATATTTTGATCGCAGATTTAGTAGCACAGATAGCGCAAACGGCTCGTGGCAGAACACTGAACAACACTTTAATTTAATTAGAAAATCTCAAATGAAGATCGCTAATCTCAGGCTACTGTGTTTTCAGATCATCCGCGGTTCTTCAGCAGTGTAGAGAGCGTGCGCATGGTTGCCAGATACTATTGAAAAGACCGGGTAGAAAACGTGTTCTTTTAACAGAAAAGCTCTGACTGGGGGTTTAATTATTAAAATCTGGCAACCGTAAGCATGAACGCTCGTAAAAAACAGTCAATGTGTTGTCGTCTCCTTTATTTGACACAAACCCTGTCGTCTCCTTTATTTGAAGTGGTTTTGGTTAAGTTTAAAAAAATGTTTATACACATTTCAGTCTCGTCTTTTTTCGTCAACGATATTGCATGTGTTGATATAGTCACAGTTATCGTTTCACGAGTTCACATGTTAATGAAATCTGATGTAATATTATAATGCGTATTTGGCTTGCTGTCCGGGGGGAGGGCTCCGAGCTCGGAATTCGGCCCGACCCCAGAGTACTCCCCCCTATGAATGTATAGATCATAGGTATCTATGAGCAGACCCATCTGAATGTGAGGTGATGGGGTGGTGGCGGGTTGCTGAGAAATTTGTCATGAGACAGGAGGTAAGGGAAGGCTTTATTTATACTGGCTTCTTCTTGTACTGATTGGATGATTACCTGAACATGCTCCTCCCAAACTTTGTTACATAAAACTTCATTTAATGACGTGGGTGTCGTCTCTCATCGTCTTGTCTTAGTCAGGGGAAAAAAGGTCGTCAACGAACATTTTTCGTCATAGTTTTTGTTAACGAAATTAACACTGCAGCCGAACCTCCAAAACCTTCAGGAAAGCCTGCAGCCAAACCTCCAAAGCCTCAAGGAAAGCCTGCAGCCAAACCTCCAAAGCCTCCTGGAAAGCCTGCAGCCGAACCTCCGAAGCCTCCAGAAAAGCCTGCAGCCAAACCTCCAAAGCCTCCAGGAAAGCCTGCAGCCGAACCTCCGAAGCCTCCAGTGAAGCCTTCCGCCGAACTACCTGAGCCGGAGCCTTCTACAGAACTGCCGGAGCCTTCTACCGAACCTCCTGAGCTGGAGCCTTCAGACGAACTGCCAGTGACGCCTGCAGTGGAACCCCCGAAGCCTCCTGTGAAGCCTGCAGCCGAACCCCCGAAGCATCCAATGAAGCCTGCAGCCAAACCCCCAAAGCCTCCTGTGAAGCCTGTGGCCGAACCCCCAAAGCCTCCGGTGAAGCCTGCAGCCGAACCCCCGAAGCCTCCTGTGAAGCCTGCAGCCGAACTGCCAAAGCCAACTTACCCTTATGGCCAATGTCCTGGCCATAAGTAATGTGGCTATGCATGCAGTTAACTGTGCTTATTTAACCATTGGATGTATGGTGTTTTCCCTGTTTATCACCAAATAAATCTCACACTTGTAAGACCATTTCCTCTTTTTTTTATTTTTTTTTTATTTTTTATTTTAAGTGGGAAAACAAGGAATTAGATTTGTGTTCCAGTGTTAGTTTGGCTGTTCTCTCACATAATGGCTCATCCAAAGCCACGCCTCAAACGCTTGAACGCACACAGCAGAGTCTGTAAAGTGTCACAAGACGAAAGACTGCACTAAATTGCCTCCTGTCTAAAATGCATAACATTACAGTGATAATGAACGTAAACAACTTGCAGTGCTCTAGTTGTACCACCTGACTGATGCAGATTCATTTCGGCATTGATAGTGATGACATGGAAACGTCTGAATCCAAATGCAATGATTGGACAAACAATTCTATTGATTGCTATAGGATGTGAAGTTTCGACCAGTTTTGTCTATTGACCAATTGTCTTCTGCATTCTGAAGCATTTTAGTGAAACTGTCTTCTAGTGGTCATTTTATTTTAGGAGGGTGCAACTTCAAGCCTATTAACAGATGATTCCTTTAGTTACCTGCGACCAAATGAGTTCTGAATGCCTGTAATGCCGAGTTCACACTGCACAATTTCCAAAGTAGTCGGGTCACTGTTCTTTTCACACTGCACGACTATCTGGGGTAACGTTCAGTTGCTGCTGTGTGCATGATGCACCGACGACAGGGGGTTTCACACTGCATGACTTGACAAAAGAAAGAATTGCTGACAACTGTCTGCTCTGCAAACTGCGTTTCACAACCAAACCCACGCGAGAAGTGGCAGGAGTAGTCGTGGCTGAGAGGTTAAGGCGATGGACTTGAAATCCATTGGGGTCTTCCCGCGCAGGTTCGATGTGGCTCTTTGTCTGTTTGCGACAAGAATTGTGACATCCAGGAGCTTTGTACGAGCTGCATTCTTTTTCTCTAACACGGAAAACTGGGCAACCCACATCTCTTTTCAAGCCTGAAGTGAGCAGGTTTTTGTGTAGGTGAAGATGTCGTTGAACTCCTTTTTGCCAACACAATATGTTTGCTGAGTGCATCCTCTGCTGCTCACATCCACATTGATGGTTGGCCCTGGTGTCCTCTGCTGCTCACTTCCAGAAAGGAAAATAGCATGCGACTCACTACCACTATGACTGACTCACTTTCAAGAGTAGTCGTGACCGAGAGGTTAAGGTGATGGATTTGAAAACCATTGGGGTCTCCCCACGCAGGTTCCAATCCTGCTGACTACATGGCTCCTTGTCACTTTGTCTGATTGCGACGGGAGTCGTGACATCCAGGATCTTAGTTTGAGCTTCTTTTTTTTTCTAACACGGAAATTGGGCTCTTTTCAAGCCTGAAGTGGGCATCGTTTCAAAAGGCCCAGATCATCTGTGATTTTGGCCATTCTATTGAGGCTGTCGGAGCAATGGCTTTGGCATCCCCTGACAACTTCACGGCCTTCACGTTGTGCAGCTCAAGAGTCGCCGCATTATATTTTATGGAGAATCTTGGATATAAGTGTTTTGAAATGTTGCATTCGTTCTCTCTTAGAAAAGTCAAACAGAAACCTACTCATTATGTCCCAATTGCTCATTTGTCGAAACCACCTTAGAGTTAGCAACATGCCATGAAAAAAAAACTCCACTCTTTCAATGTCAGTGTTCCTAGCTTTGGAAGGAGCAGCCTATCTCTCTCGTCCCTTTATAAATTGTGGTCTTCATCCTTTAATGCCACAAACTTTAAGCTGACAAAGCATGAACTCTTTAAGGAGAAAGTGCTGTTATATCCCTAGGGTGGCTGTTCCCTGGCAAAAGCCCGGCTAGCTCAAATGGTAGAGCATCAGACTTTTAATCTGAGGGTCCAGGGTTCAAGTCCCTGTTCGGGCGAAGGTTTGTTGCAGACCACCCCTAATCTCTTGCTGTGCTCTTCCCAGCCTTTGAGGGAGGTGGTCTTCCTCTTCAAGATAAGAAGTGCCTGGGTTTTTTCCCAGCATTTGGTGTTGTTTTGCCTGCTGTAATGCTTGGTTACTAGGGACTTTAAGCAACAGCTGCTGATGGAACGGCAACGGCAGCCGGAAGTAAGTGTTAACTGCCGTAGCTAAAGAGCGTAAAAATCACTAAGAGTAAAGAGGACGGCGTAGGGGTAATTTAATCATCAGACAAAATACAAAAAAAGGAAGTGATTTTTGAGCAAGAGAATGGTTGCTTTTGGCATTTAATGATATACAGAAACGATTACAATGCCACATAACCTAAAACATAACATTAACTTTCTTAATCTGTCACGATCTGTCAACGACTACGGCAAATCAGCTGTTCTCCCGTAGTAGACGGTTACAGTAGAACGTCGCGAGGTAGCAGTTAATGTCGCGCGTGCGCAATAGAATGACACAATGCCGTTGCCGTTCCACCAGAGGCTGTTGCTTAAAGTCCCTACTGTCTAAGCAAGCGGTGGTGGAGGACTTTGAGAGAACTGAGCTGAAGCTTGCCGTTGACTCTGTATGTGCAGGCCCGGGGCAAGTGGAAAGTTTCTCTGTACAGTATTTAGTACTCTGCGTTGTGCCAGCAGCATCCCCAGTCCAAATCCGGATCATGGCAGTCTTTTCGTGTAGGTGAAGACGTCGTTGAACTCCTTTTTGCCAACACAATGGGTCTCATTCATGAAACACGAGCAGAACGAATTTTTGTGTAAATCGTGTGTAAAGTGGTTCTGGCGTAAATTTTCGGATTCATTAAAATGTTCGTATTTTCCAAATGTTAGTTGGTACGAAAGAAATCTACACCTGCTCCCAGCCACGCGTAAATAGTGCGTTTAACATCCGAACGTTTTGCTCATTAATAATGCTGCATTTTAATTCACCTTAATAGGGTACATATTTACACAGCATTTTGAAAAAATATTATAGATAGTAATTACATACGGTTTTTCTTTTTACTTTTATTATGAGAGCCAGTAATAGCATCTGCAAACGGAACACTTCAATCAAATAATTCATTGCTTTCAATAGGGCTGGGACTCTTTTCACTTCTGGGACTGTTCGATTAACAGATGAAACTCCATTAACTGCATCTGTAATATGCTGCCAAGCTTCCTTTTTTTTAGGACCTGATACGCCACTATGTACACTTGAAAATAAAATGTGGCGTTTTGAATGAACTTCTGATAATAAAACTTAAATTTCTGCATCTGAGAAATTTCTCTTTTTCATTCGCTTTTGAGAAGACATGTTGAAATCCTTCGTTTGGTGTCATAATATGATGCCCATATATAGTTGTCAGTCGGATTTAATGGGCGGGATTTATGGTAATTGAGAAAGAGCGTGCACGCGCGTCCCATTTACGACTGATTGGAATTCATTAACATACACACACATTTCACTATCACATCTGACGTTTACGAAGTACTTGTGAATCAGGGGAAGAGTTTTCGGGAAGGTCTCTTTACGCGCAAATCACTCACATATTTACTCGTATATTTGCGAATGTTTCATGAATGAGACCCATTATTTTCGCCATCCACATTAATAGTTGGCCCCGGTGTTCTTTGATGCTCAAATCCAGAAATGAAAATAGCATGTGACTCACTGGCGGGAGTAGTCGTGGCCGAGAGGTTAAGGCGATGGACTCGAAATCCATTGGGGTCTCCCCGCGCAGGTTCGAACCCTGCCGACTACGTGGCTCCTTGTCACTTTGTCTCTTTGCGACAGGAATTGCGACACCCAGGAGCTTTGTACGAGCTGCTTTTTTCTCTAAAACGGAAAATTGGGCAACCCACATCTCTTTTCAAGCCTGAAGTGAGCAGGTTTTTGTGTAGGTGAAGACGTCGTTAGTTTATAAATAAGTGTTTTGGCACACCTGGGGCCCGTTCTTCGTACGTCGCTAATTCACTTAGCTGGATTTGATTGTTGGCGATTTGGCATGATCTTGGATTGTTTGGTTCTTCAACGCTCATCCTGGACTTGCTGTCATAGCAACATGTGCGCAAACTTAAACCTGCTCGGGAACAGGCTTATTTCATGTTAACAGGATTAGATCCCGGCTTCATAAGCGGAGCTGATACAGGAAGTCCAGCGCAGCGCGATAGTGCACTTTCTTTCTGAGATATATATTTTTTCTCGTGATTCGTGAGATTGTCGTTTTTTGTCGCTTTTATGTTTAAAAAACAGTTTGTTTTTTTTGTGGCATTTCCAAGCCACTTAAGACCCAATGTTGTAAAGCAGTTTTTTTTATTTTTTTTTAGGCTATCATAATTTTTTATGAAGATCATGCAATCATGACCATGCCGATTACAGTATATGTCACTCAGGCTTCACTAACGTGATTGGTACCATAGACTATAGGCTAGACCATAGACTGCCATCAAGGCCTCAATAAAGGGGATTATGTGAACAGAAAGGGGATTCACAATGTAAATGTGCAGCCCAGTTACTATTGTGATTCTTAATATTCCAGATTAGTAATATTATATAAAATTAAAAAAAAGGCAGTTGACTAAAATCTTCCATATCACAAATGTGAAAGCAAAATGGCCAGGATCTGTGCATGACTTAAGAATTTTCAGAGATTCACATTTATGCACATTATTTGAAAGTGGTAAGAAAAGTTCCACAATTAAATATCAAGCTCACTGTATTACATACACTTATGCTGATCCTAACAGAACTGCATTTTTCATAGGTGATTATGACATGTTCCTGCCTGCAGTCAGGTGTTTTATGACCCCATTCCCTGACCCAAACCAGTTACAATGCAGCTAGCCAGGACAAGGGCACACAATGAAATGAACTTTGGCTAACTAAAGGGAAGATTTCAGTGTCTGAAAAGTCTGAGGGTTGCACACCTGACAGGGCCTGTGACATTGCTGCATATGCCATATTACACAACATTGCAAAAAAAAAACCACACTTTTCATTAAATGTTTAATAAAAGACAAATATGCTTAGTTCCTTGAGTTTTATTTCAATTGTTCTTTGTAAAGAAAAGCCAGTGGAGACGTGAAGTCGGACACTTTCTGGTTCCCGTGGTGACCGCTCACGTGGTGTTTGCATACTTTACCACAGCTGAAGTGAAATAAATGCAATATTTGCCAAATAATAGATGTTTCAGAGACATTTTCATTCAATACTTTATGTACTGCTTCATACAGCGTCTGTTTGAACAAGAATAAAGTTCAACATACTATCAATGAAGTGGAGTCTACGTTTTTTAATCAGTTTTAATTTGATAAACATGACACAATATAACATCGCAACGACATGAAAAGAGTGTTTACTGTTATAAAACTGATTTGAGAGCTTTAGAGGAACTAAAGGTGTTCGAATAAACACGAAACACACGCGATCGTTAGGCTTGTTCGACTTCATGCAGCTCTGCGCAGACCGATCGGCGGCTGACTTAAAGCAGTGCATGCCGGTTAGAAATTTTGTCCGACTTGATACAGCACCGACACCACGTGACTGTGACGTATGCCATCAAAGTACCGCGAGAGCGATTCGAGAGTAGCCAGAGAACTCAGCCAGCGCAGAGCCATAGAGAGAAAGAGTTGCGACACTCCCATAGACCTCCGTTGTAAAAAATGGCGGCGCTTTTAACCGCCTACTTCCGGGATTTGAAGATCGGAATAGTTCCAAACACTGTCATTTGGGCGTTGGACACCATTCACTTACATTGCTGCGCGTCGAGTTGTTCCAGAGTTAAGTTGCTGAAATATCGACCTCTTTTGAATTGTCAACTGTCTATATTGTATCAGAGGCCCTTTGCGATGCTTATACTGGTCTTCATTTGTACATGCACAGCGTAATTATTTATATTTTATGTTGGTTGTTTCAACCAATTTTCAAGCACTGCCTGCTAGCTAGTGCGACTTCGTCAGCTGTGACAGTAAGAGTTCGGTAATGAATCGCTACCACCTTTATAGAAACTTTTATTTAATTAAATTTTTTGGGATATACTAACTTTTCATTATGTTTTATTGTCTTGAGTGAAGCGGCTTGTGAGATGCTGGACCTCTATGATTGTTATGGGATCACCAGTCCTGTCTGTTTCATGGATCACCTGCCCCTGGTTTTTGTTTTTCTTGTTCACACACACTCACACGAGCACACATTTTTGTTGTCTGTCATTGTTTAATAAAAAATATTTAAGTGAACTCTGAACGGACCGCCACGGCAGACCTCTTTGCGTGATCACGAAGGTAGGCTAATGGCTGAATCAAAATTTATAAGCAAAATCACAGGAATCAATAGCCTAATACAGCCCAGTTGTGCTAAAAATAAATATCATGAGACGTCCATCATCAGATGAATGATATGGAAAAGTTAAGTTAGAGCCGCTAAAGCCAGTCTACTACCCATGCGAACATGAACAATATAAGCTTTTACCTCCAAAAATATAGCCTAAAACTTATCTCCAAATGCAAAACTGACATTAACAAAATGCAATAATGCAATAACAGCTGAAAAAGTACTTCGGTGTGTGTTTTATTTTATATTTACCGTTCAATAATGCAATCGCTGCTGTCTGTCCCATAGAAGAACATGACAGCCAGCGTATGTTTTGGAACTATTGGGGCTTACATGAACCACGTGACAGCCATAGCGGCGACATCAAAGAGTGTCGCAACTCTTTCTCTCTATAGAGAGCCTAAGTCCCTCCCCTTCCGGTCGACCACCATGGGACCTTATTTCGGAAAAATATTGTATGGTAGTCAATGGCGAGAGA
This sequence comes from Squalius cephalus, assembly GCF_949319135.1. Lineage (NCBI taxonomy): Eukaryota > Metazoa > Chordata > Actinopteri > Cypriniformes > Leuciscidae > Squalius > Squalius cephalus. The sequence goes on from NC_137130.1 coordinate 33,623,463, forward strand.
CAACAAATATTTTGATCTCGTTTGAATTGTGCCCTGATTTACACATATGATGTTTGTCAATTTAAAAGATACATTTTAAAGTCAAGAAAGTCGCAGCTTGATGTAAAACTGCTGAGGTATAAGACTGTGAAAATACGTAATTACAAAGACTACAAACCCAGAAGGCGCACATGCGACGTCATACCTTTTCTCTCAATGAATGAAGCTAACTTTACTGAAGCTAACGTCTGTCATTTTTTCTATAGTCTTACATTATAATCGTAACGTTACGCCGTCATGCCTGAGTGTTTTGAGCCAGAATACACACATACGAGCAACGGATCTTGTGACGTACATAGTGCGAGACGAGAGATGTAGTTCATTGAGCGATTTTCACATAAAACTAAACGTTACTCTTCTGTTTTATGACAAACTGCGACTTTCTTGACTTTCATAATTACCTTTTAAATTGACAAACATCATATGTGTAGTTCAGGGCACAGTTCAGACGGAATAAAAAGATAAGTTATCTCTCGCCATTGACTTCCATACATATTTTTTTCCGAAATAAGGTCCCATGAGCCGGAAGCGGAGGGGCGGGACTTAGGCTCTCTATGGCTCTGAGCCAGCGCAGCGGCTGATGACGACACAGCTGTTCCATGATTGGTCGGATTCACTGCATGACAACGATCACGTGTGTTTCGTGTTTATTGGAACACCTTTAGTTCCTCTAAAGTTCTCAAATCAGTTATTTTATAACAGTAAACACTCTTTTCATGTCGTCGCGATGTTATATTGTGTCATGTTTATCAAATTAAAACTGATTAAAAAACGTAGACTCCACTGATAGTAGCTTATGTTGAACTTTATTCTTGTTCAAACAGACGCTGTATGAAGCAATACATAAAGTATTGAATGAAAATGTACGTCTCTGAAACATCTGTGTATTATTTGGCAAATATTGCATTTATTTCACTTCAGCTGTGGTAAAGTATGCAAACACCACGTGAGCGGTCACTACGGGAACCAGAAAGTGTCCGACTTCACGTCTCCGTTTGCAGCTCCTCCCCGCCTGCACGCGGCTACTCTCGCCGATCGGGTGCATCCAGCCGCAGCCGATGTCGAACACACCTCAAGCCTCTAGTGTTGCCATAAAAACAAACAATCATCTCCTAATTACGGTAATTATTACGACATTCAACCCTAATCAAACACACCTGAACAAGCTAATCGAGGTATTCAAGATTAGGCTATATTAGAAAGCTACAGGCAAGTGATTTTCATTAGGGTTGGAGTTACCCAGACCCCCAATTGGATCTTTAAAAACGCATTTTCAAAAAGTGTTTTAAACTCTTTTTGATAGCGTTTGTTGTGGGACTCAGCTGATATTTTGATGCAGCAACAGGGGTTTTTCTTTGTAGTTTTGTGGTCCTTGCTGTCTGCCCCTCCTGACTCACTAATTCAGTGCATCTTCCAGCAGAGTTGATTTTGAGATTGCAGGTCGAGAGGATGACAGCTCAAGTGTACTGCTCGTTTAGTGCTGTTTTATTGTGTCTGTCTGCTTGTTTAAGCACAACAGACGCTGGAGTCCTAGGTGAGAAGTTCTTTTAGCTTCATTACGCAGCCCGAAGAAGTGCATAAATAAAGTGCCTTACAAAATTTGATTTCAGACACGTATGCTTACAAAAATACAGTACAGACGTCAAGTGGAAGTTCATCTTTGTATGTTGGTTTAGTTTTAATAATAAGCAAAGTATAAATATGCAAACTGTCATAAGTTTATGCATTTTTCATTGTACAAGTAAAACCCATATAATCACTAATAGGCATTTGTTTACTGTAAAACAAGATCATTAGTGTAATAATATGGCTACAAAATTGTTACCGGACTGTATCAATCCTGAGTTTAAACTTTTGCCTAAAGTTTTTTTTTTTTTTTTTTTTTTTTTTGTGTGTGTTTTAAGAAATGCATAAGCCTACAATATAACATGGATAACTCTGCATTTTACATATATAGTGGGTTTCTATATTTGTTTTGTTTTTTGTTGAGTAGCTTATTAAAATGCTTAAAAGGACATAAGGGTGGTCATGGGGATGGCATCATTTTTGAAGATGTACACCAGTAAATTTGTATACAACATATTAACTGATGTCCATGCTTTCTATCAGCATTGCACTATTACTCACTCTACTACAGTGGGGTAGGTTGTAACTGCACTCTGTCTTTGAAACCGATTGATGCAGTTTAGTGAAAAATGGTAGATTTCTAAGCTTCTTGAATTGAAGCAGATAAATGTGGGAATATTATAGGCAAGGCAAGGCAAGGCAAGGCAAGTTTATTTATATAGCACATTTCATACACAATGGTAATTCAAAGTGCTTTACATACTATTAAAAATAATCAGAAGAAATAAGAATATACAAAACAGTTTAAAATAAAGAAACAAGAAAGAACTAAAAATAATTAAAACAGTTTAGAATAAAGAACAGTTTAAAATAAAGAAACGAGAAAGAACTAAAAATAATTAAAACAGTTTAGAATAAAGACTAAAATAAGACACAGTATAAACAGTCGGACAAACAGTGACACAGTGCTCATTCATTAAATGCAAAGTTAAACAGAAGTGTTTTGAGTCTGGATTTGAATGTGACTAATGTAGGAGCACATCTGATCTCCTCTGGAAGCTGGTTCCAGCTGCGGCTGGCATAATAGCTAAAAGCAGACTCACCATGCTTAGAGTGAACTCTTGGAACTTCTAGCTGATGTGATCCTAATGATCTGAGTAATCTGTTGGGTTTGTATTCCGTGAGCATATCTGCAATGTATTGAGGTCCTAGGCCATTAAATGATTTATATACTAGTAATAATACTTTAAAATCAATCCTATAAGTAACTGGCAGCCAGTGTAATGACCTGAGTACTGGTGTGATATGATCATATTTTCTGGTTCTGCTCAGAATCCTGGCGGCAGCGTTCTGTATGAGCTGCAAATGTTTTATGGTCTTTTTGGGAAGGCCAGTGAGGAGTCCATTACAATAATCCACCCTGCTGGTGATGAAAGCATGCACTAGTTTTTCTAAGTCTTGACTGGAAACAAAGCATCTAATTCTTGCAATATTTTTCAGATGATAGTATGCTGATTTAGTTATTGCTTTGACATGACTATTGAAACTAAGGTCTGACTCTAAAGACACACCAAGATTCTTGACCTGATTTTTAGTTGTTTGACCTTTAGAGTGAAGGTATGCGTTCACCTTGAGAACTTCATCTTTGTTTCCAAACACAATGACTTCAGTTTTGTCTTTGTTTAACTGTAGAAAGTTTTGGCACATCCAGCTGTTGACTTCATCAATGCATTGAAGCAGAGAGTCAATGGGGCTGTAATCATTAGGCGATAGGGCTAAGTAGATCTGTGTGTCGTCTGCATAGCTGTGGTAAGAGATTTGGTTCTTTCTCATTATTTTGCTCATTGGGAGCATATACAGGTTGAACAGGAGTGGCGCAAGAATTGAGCCTTGAGGGACTCCGCATGTCATGGGTGTCCACTCAGACTTATGGTCACCTATACTCACATAATAACCTCTCCCATCTAAGTATGACCTGAACCATTTTAGAACTGTCCCAGAAAGCCCCACCCAGTTTTCCAGCCTGTCTAGAAGTATTTTGTGATCGACAGTGTCAAATGCAGCACTGAGGTCGAGTAGAACCAGCACTGATAATTTGCCTGAATCCGTATTTAAGCGAATATCGTTTATTATCTTAATGAGCGCCGTCTCTGTGCTGTGATGCGATCGGAAGCCAGATTGAAAATTATCAAAGTATCCATTTGAGTTTAAGAATTTGTTCAGCTGGTTGAAGACAACTTTTTCAATGATTTTGCCTGTGAAAGGAAGATTTGAGATCGGTCTATAGTTGCTTAATATAGTCTTATCCAGATTGCTCTTTTTCAGGAGGGGTTTGACAACAGCAGTTTTAAGGGAGTTTGGAAAACTTCCATAGAAAAGTGAGGCATTTACCACTTCTAGGAGATCTGCTTCTAAACAGTCTAACACACTTTTAAAAAAAGATGTGGGAAGTGTGTCAAGAGCGCAGGTTGATGTTTTAAGGTGCTGAACGGTTTCTTTCAGAATTGTGCCATCAATTTCTTCAAAATCAGACATAGTAACTACTTTCTCAGGTTGTAGTCTGATCTGACTGACCCCAGCGCAACTCAAGGATGTGCTGATCACCTTTCTAATATTATTGATTTTCTCAGAGAAAAAGGTAGCAAACTCACTACACTTGCTATCGGAGAGCATTTCACTGGGAATCTGGCTTGGGGGATTTGTTAGTCTGTCGACAGTAGCGAAGAGATTTCGAGTATTATTTAGGTTTCTGTTTATGATATCGGAGAAGAAAGTCTGTCTAGCTTTGCCTAGTTCCATATTGAAAGCACGAATGGTGTCTCTATAGATGTTATAGTGGATTACAAGTTTTGTCTTTCGCCACATGCGCTCTGATTTTCTGCATTGTCTTTTCATAATTTGCACTGCTGTTGAGTTTCTCCAAGGTGCTTTTTGTTTACCATTCTTCCTGACTTTCACAGGAGCAATATCATCAATTACATTTTTAACCTTCGAGTTAAAAGAATCAAGGAGAGAATCAACCGAGTCAGCAGATATGCTCGGTCTTAGGGATATGGCCTTCATAAATAGTACACTAGTGTTCTCATTTAGGCATCTCTTCTTGACAGACACAGATCTAACTTCAATGGCAGGAGAGATCAATATATCAAAGAAAATACAGTAATGATCAGAGAGTGCGACATCCTTAATATCATTCAATGAAATGTTTAGACCCTTACTGATAAGTAAATCTAGAGTGTGTCCACGATTGTGTGTGGGCCCATGTACATGTTGAATCAGATCAAAAGTTTTTAAAACAGTATTGATTTCTTTTGCCATATTATTTTCTGCATTATCTATGTGAATGTTAAAATCTCCAGCAATAGTGAAACTGTCAAACTCTGAGGAAATTATTGATAACAGTTCTGTAAAGTCTTCAGCAAAGGCTGAAGAGTATTTTGGAGGCCTGTAAATAGTGATAAGTAAAATCCGTGGAGCACCTTTTAACACAATACCCAGATATTCGAAAGACGGGTAATTACCAAATGATATTTGCTTACATTGATAGACATCTTTAAAAAGAGCAGCTACACCCCCACCTCTCCTTCCAGCTCTGGAGACACTCATAAAGGTAAAGTTCGGAGGAGATGTTTCATTGAGAATTGTTGCACTGCAGCTGGCTTCTAGCCAAGTTTCATTTAGAAATATAAAGTCCAGGTTGTATGTGCTTATAAAGTCATTGACTAGAAGTGATTTATTTTTAAGTGAGCGGATGTTTAAAAGTGCTAACTTAACAGTCTTGCTTTTTGTGTCCACAATCTTAGTTTGTCGTGTGATAGGCACCAGATTAGATGGGTTTGCTGTACGGCTTTTAAAGGCCTTAGACTTTCTAACATGTGAATGAACAGATGATACAGGAACACTGGGTTCCCGCTTGTTCTGTAAACATTTGAGAAAGTTACTGTTATCACAGCGGGGACCCGGCACAAATCACTTGGAGCTGGTATCGGTTGATTTTGTAACACCTCGAGCAGACGGTGGAAGTTGTGGGCCCTGGCGTTGTGGAAGGGGCCTTAATGCTCGGGGAGGAGGGGGAGGGGGGAGAGGGCGAGCTGCGCCCATAGACTTTGGTGGTAGTGATGTTTTTCTGGTTGATATCTGGGGGCTTCCAGCGAATTGGGTTCCAGCATACACTAGTTTTTCCATTTTCTCTGAGAAACACATCAATGGGGATGTAGGAGATAGTGATAGCGGTGAGAGTGGCTGTGGTGTTAATGGAGGCTGTAATATGCTGTCTTGGCTTTCCTGGTCGTGTTTGGGTGCTGAATCTGTTGTTACTGGTGGCTGTAATGTACTGTCCTGGCTTCCCTGGTCATTCTTGGGTGCTGAATCTGTTGTTATTGGAGGCTGTAATATGCTGTCCTGGTTTCCCTGGTCATTCTTGGGTGCTGAATCTGTTGTTATTGGAGGCTGTAATATGCTGTCCTGGTTTCCCTGGTCATTCTTGGGTGCTGAATCTGTTGTTATTGGAGGCTGTAATATGCTGTCCTGGCTTCCCTGGTCATTCTTGGGTGCTGAATCTGTTGTTATTCGAGGCTGTAATATGCTGTCCTTGGGAGCTGAATCTTGTGACATTTCTAATATGTCACAGTCTGACTCTGGTGAGCTCAGTGGGCAGGGCTCAGCTGAAGTTGTGTCCGTGAGCAGAAGTTGTTTTGGCTGCATGGTGTTATCATTGTCTTTGTGAGATGTGTCAGCCGCATGTCCATTCAAGTCCTGAAGTGAAGTCCTGTGGTCATTCAAACTGTGTCCAGGTGAGTGTGTGCCATTCTGGTTGATTGGATTGGCAGAAGGATGGTGAAGGGAGAAAAGGATATTGTCCTTTAGCACTCTTGAACCCAGTTTGTTTGGAAGATGGCCATTTTGTTGAAACAGTGGCCTCTGATTCCAGAAAAGATTAAAGTTGTCTATGAAGTTCACTCCTTTTATATTACAGGTTTTTTGCAGCCATGAATTAAGCCCAAGCAACCGTGAGAACCTGTTACTTCCTCTAGCTGGAAGTGGTCCACTGATGAATGTTTGTACTTTCAGTCTTTTGAGTGTTTCAAAAAGTTCATTGAAATCCTTCTTAAGCTGTTCTGACTGCTCTTTATGGATATCATTCTTCCCCACATGAATGATGAGTCGATTTGCAGTCTTATGTTTCATCAAAATGTTTTGAATTTCTCTGTTTACGTCAGAGGTTGTTGCTTGTGGAAGGCAGCATGTAGTTGTATCTTTCGAGCTGATATCTCTGATCGTAGAGTCCCCAACTATCAATGTTTTGACCTCGGCTGCGCTCTGAGCTGAGTGCCGCTGTCTGCTTGACCTTGAGCGCCTGTTAGTATCAGAGTGAGCTCCTGGCTGTCTGTGTTCATCCACATTTAACAAATTTGAGCATTCCTCATTCAATAATACTTCAAATCTGTTCTTAAGATGAATAGGTTGTGGAAGACGACCAGTGTTTGTAATCCTTGTAGCTGTGTATGGTGTAGATGAAACTATTTTTGCCTGAGAGAGTCTAATGCCTCTATTTTTGGGTTTTGCCCCCTCTTTGTACCAACGGTTTGTAGGTCGATCGGCTTGTTTCTCTGCACTAGGTATGTTCTGTTGAGGAGCATTAAATTCATGACACTCACCGGCTGTGCGCTGTATTTGTCCATGATGAAACTCTGTTGTGGGTTCCGTCTGGTTTGATCCTACCATTAGCTTTGTTTCAAGAACTGTAATCCTTTGTAAAAGTTTTTGGCAGTTAGTACAGCAAGTAGAATCAAAAGGACGCATTTTCTCTTATCCTTGTGAATGTTTTCTCTTCCGCCAGAATGTAAGCAGTTCAGTTTTCTCTTCCTCGGAATGTAAGCTTCAGTGAATTCTGAAGGAATGAAACTAATTCTGCTTTTTTATAGTAATCCAAGCGTCCTGAGCACTGTGCTGATTCACTGAAGTTAAAATTAGGTGATAAAATGTAATAATAACGAAAGCGATAGAGCAAAGTGCGGAGCAGTAGGCAAAAGCGTCCGAACAGTAGCAAAGCAGGAAGCAGGAATCTATAAAGTTTGAGACTTATTGCAAAACCCCTGACTTGCAAATGCTGAAGCAAACTATTACAGCACTTCCTGGTCTCCCCTAATGATCCTCTTGAATCCTCTTCTGTAGTGTCTGGTCAGTGTCCGGCGATGCTGACGGTCGTGCCCTCCCGACGAGGATGCACTTCTGATAGAGACTGCTCTGGAGGACACAAATGCTGTAAATTTCCCTGTGGGCCCGCGTGTGTGCCGCCTGTTTTCAGTGAGTTTTAATTATTGATGCATGCTATACGTCTTCCAGAAAAAAACAAATTTTCACTCCGGAATTGCCAGTAAGTTTCACAAATAATTGCAAAGAAACCGCAAGTAACACATTGAACTAAACGTGAAACTATGAAGTAGATGGACTGAATATTCAGGTAAATCCTCCTATGATCAACCCTTTTTATTTTTATTTATTTATTTATTTTTCTGCATACAGTGTATGAGATATTCAGTGATGTGGTTTCTCTGTCATGTGTCTCTATAACAGCAAAGGCAGGGGAGTGTCCAAGCACAAATTCTGGAGCAGGAATGTGTGCAGAGTTGTGTTACTATGACAGTGACTGTCTGAACAATGAGAAATGCTGCAGCAATGGATGTGGACATCAGTGTATGGATCCATTTGCAGGTATTTGTTATGTTATTATATTAGTGTTTGGGTCGTCTTGTTTTATAATTAATCATTCTCAATGTAAAAAGTATTCAGCCAATAGCACGGTTTAAAGCACAGGATGGCTTTACAAAATGAATACATATGATTAATTATTAATACGATCATGATTAATAATTAAGAGGAGTAAAACTTGGTATTTGGGATTTGTGCTGTATCTGAGACTGAATGCCGTTGACTATTTGTGTATCCATCCAGTGAAGCCTGCAGCTGAACCGCCGAAGCCTCCAGGAAAGCCTGCAGCCGAACCTCCAAGGCCTCCAGGAAAGCCTGCAGCCGAACCTCCAAGGCCTCCAGGAAAGCCTGCAGCCGAACCTCCAAGGCCTCCAGGAAAGCCTGCAGCCGAACCTCCAAGGCCTCCAGGAAAGCCTGCAGCCGAACCTCCAAAGCCTCCAGTGAAGCCTGCAGCTGAACCTCCAAGGCCTCCAGGAAAGCCTGCAGCCAAACCTCCAAAGCCTCCAGGAAAGCCTGCAGCCGAACCTCCAAAGCCTCCAGGAAAGCCTGCAGCCAAACCTCCAAAGCCTCCAGTGAAGCCTTCCGCCGAACTACCTGAGCCGGAGCCTTCTACAGAACTACTGGAGCCTTCTGCTGAACTGCCGGAGCCTTCTACCGAAGAGCCGGAGCCTTCTGCCGAACTGCCGGAGCCTTCTACCGAACCTCCTGAGCTGGAGCCTTCAGGCGAACTGCCAGTGACGCCTGCAGTGGAACCCCCGAAGCCTCCTGTGAAGCCTGCAGCCGAACCCCCGAAGCATCCAATGAAGCCTGCAGCCGAACCCCCGAAGCATCCAATGAAGCCTGCAGCCAAACCCCCAAAGCCTCCTGTGAAGCCTGCAGCCGAACCCCCGAAGCATCCAATGAAGCCTGCAGCCAAACCCCCAAAGCCAACTTACCCTTATGGCCAATGTCCTGGCCATAAGTAATGTGGCTATGCATGCAGTTAACTGTGCTGATTTAACCATTGGATGTATGGCGTTTTTTCCCTGTTTATCACCAAATAAATCTCACACTTGTAAGACCATTTCCTCTTTTTATTTTTATTTTTTATTTCATTTTAAGTGGGAAAACAAGGAATTAGATTTGTGTTCCAGTGTTAGTTTGGCTGTTCTCTCACATAATGGCTCATCCAAAGCCACGCCTCAAACGCTTGAACGCACACAGCAGAGTCTGTAAAGTGTCACGAGACGAAAGACTGCACTAAATTGCCTCCTGTCTAAAATGCATAACATTACAGTGATAATGAACGAAAACAACTTGCAGTGCTCTAGTTGTACCACCTGACTGATGCAGATTCAATTCGGCGTTGATAGTGATGACATGGAAACGTCTGAATCCAAATGCAATGATTGGACAAACAATTCTATTGATTGCTATAGGATGTGAAGTTTTGACCAGTTTTGTCTATTGACCAATTGTCTTCTGCATTCTGAAGCATTTTAGTGAAACTGTCTTCTAGTGGTCATTTTATTTTAGGAGGGTGCAACTTCAAGCCTATTAACAGATGATTCCTTAGTTACCTGCGACCAAATGAGTTCTGAATGCCTGTAATGCTGAGTTCACACTGCACAATTTTCGAAGTAGTCGGGTCACTGTTCTTTTCACACTGCACGACTATCTGGGGTAACGTTCAGTTGCTGCTGTGTGCACGATGCACCGACGACAGGGGGTTTCACACTGTATAACTTGACAAAAGAAAGAATTGCTGACAACTGTCTGCTCTGCAAACTGCGTTTCACAACCAAACCCACGCGAGAAGTGGCAGGAGTAGTCGTGGCTGAGAGGTTAAGGCGATGGACTTGAAATCTATTGGGGTCTCCCCGCGCAGGTTCGATGTGGCTCTTTGTCTGTTTGCGACAAGAATTGTGACATCCAGGAGCTTTGTACGAGCTGCATTCTTTTTCTCTAACACGGAAAACTGGGCTACCCGCATCTCTTTTCAAGCCTGAAGTGAGCCTGAACTACCACTATGACTGTCTCACTTTCAAGAGTAGTCATGACTGAGAGGTTAAGGTGATGGACTTGAAAACCTTTGGGGTCTCCCCACACAGGTTCCAATCCTGCTGACTACATGTCACTTTGTCTGATTGCGACGGGAGTCGTGACATCCAGGATCTTTTTTCGAGCTTCTTTTTTTTTCTAACACGGAAATTGGGCTCTTTTCATGCCTGAAGTGGGCATCGTTTCAAAAGGCCCAGATCATCTGTGATTTTGGCCATTCTATTGAGGCTGTCGGAGCAATGGCTTTGGCATCCCCCGACAACTTCACGGCCTTCACGTTGTGCAGCTCAAGAGTCGCCGCATTATAATTTATGGAGAATCTTGGATATTAGTGTTTTGAAATGTTGCATTCGTTCTCTCTTAGAAAAGTCAAACAGAAACCTACTCATTATGTCTCAATTGCTCGTTTGTCGAAACCACCTTAGAGTTAGCAACATGCCATGAAAAAAAAACTCCACTCTTTCAATGTCAGTGTTCCTAGCTTTGGAAGGAGCAGCCTATCTCTCTCGTCCCTTTATAAATTGTGGTCTTCATCCTTTAATGCCACAGCCTGGCTAGCTCAAATGGTAGAGCATCAGACTTTTAATCTGAGGGTCCAGGGTTCAAGTCCTTGTTCAGGCGAAGGTTTGTTGCAGACCACCCCTAATCTCTTGCTGTGCTCTTCCCAGCCTTTGAGGGAGGTGGTCTTCCTCTTCAAGATAAGAAGTGCCCGGGTTATTTCCCAGCATTTGGTGTTGTTTTGCCTGCTGTAATGCTTGGTTACTAGGGACTTTAAGCAACAGCTGCTGATGGAACGGCAACGGCAGCCGGAAGTAAGCGTTAACTGCCGTAGCTAAAGAGCGCAAAAAATCACTAAGCAACAGTAAAGAGGACGGCGTAGGGGTAATTTAATCATCAGACAAAATACAAAAAAGAAGTGATTTTAAAAAGCAAGAGAAGGGTTACTTTTGGCATTTAATGATATACAGAAACGATTACAATGCCACATAACCTAAAACATAACATTAACTTTCTTAATCTGTCACGATCTGTCAACGACTACGGCAAATCAGCTGTTCTCCCGTAGTAGACGGTTACAGTAGAACGTCGCGAGGTAGCAGTTAATGTCGCGCGTGCGCAATAGAATGACACAATGCCATTGCCGTTCCACCAGAGGCTGTTGCTTAAAGTCCCTACTGTCTAAGCAAGCGGTGGTGGGGGACTTTGAGAGAACTGAGCTGAAGCTTGCCATTGACTCTGCATGTGCAGGCCCGGGGCAAGTGGAAAGATTGCTTTCTCTGTACAGTATTTAGTACTCTGCGTTGTGCCAGCAGCATCCCCAGTCCAAATCCAGATCATGGGAGTCTTTTTGGGTAGGTGAAGACGTCGTTGAACTCCTTTTTGCCAACACAATGGGTCTCATTCATGAAACACGAGCAGAACGAATTTTTGTGTAAATCGTGTGTAAAGTGGTTCTGGCGTAAATTTTCGGATTCATTAAAATGTTCGTATTTTCCAAATGTTAGTTGGTACGAAAGAAATCTACACCTGCTCCCAGCCACGCGTAAATAGTGCGTTTAACATCCGAACGTTTTGCTCATTAATAATGCTGCATTTTAATTCACCTTAATAGGGTACATATTTACACAGCATTTTGAAAAAATATTATAGATAGTAATTACATACGGTTTTTCTTTTTACTTTTATTATGAGAGCCAGTAATAGCATCTGCAAACGGAACACTTCAATCAAATAATTCATTGCTTTCAATAGGGCTGGGACTCTTTTCACTTCTGGGACTGTTCGATTAACAGATGAAACTCCATTAACTGCATCTGTAATATGCTGCCAAGCTTCCTTTTTTTAGGACCTGATACGCCACTATGTACACTTGAAAATAAAATGTGGCGTTTTGAATGAACTTCTGATAATAAAACTTAAATTTCTGCATCTGAGAAATTTCTCTTTTTCATTCGCTTTTGAGAAGACATGTTGAAATCCTTCGTTTGGTGTCATAATATGATGCCCATATATAGTTGTCAGTCGGATTTAATGGGCGGGATTTATGGTAATTGAGAAAGAGCGTGCACGCGCGTCCCATTTACGACTGATTGGAATTCATTAACATACACACACATTTCACTATCACATCTGACGTTTACGAAGTACTTGTGAATCAGGGGAAGAGTTTTCGGGAAGGTCTCTTTACGCGCAAATCACTCACATATTTACTCGTATATTTACGAATGTTTCATGAATGAGACCCATTATTTTTGCCATCCACATTAATAGTTGGCCCCGGTGTTCTCTGATGCTCAAATCCAGAAATGAAAATAGCATGTGACTCACTGGCGGGAGTAGTCGTGGCCGAGAGGTTAAGGCGATGGACTCGAAATCCATTGGGGTCTCCCCGCGCAGGTTCGAACCCTGCCGACTACGTGGCTCCTTGTCACTTTGTCTCTTTGCGACAGGAATTGCGACACCCAGGAGCTTTGTAGGAGCTGCTTTTTTCTCTAAAACGGAAAATTGGGCAACCCACATCTCTTTTCAAGCCTGAAGTGAGCAGGTTTTTGTGTAGGTGAAGACGTCGTTAGTTTATAAATAAGTGTTTTGGCACACCTGGGGCCCGTTCTTCGTACGTCGCTAACTCACTTAGCTGGATTTGATTGTTGGCGATTTGGCATGATCTTGGATTGTTCGGTTCTTCAACGCTCATCCTGGACTTGCTGTCATAGCAACATGTGCGCAAACTTAAACCTGCTCGGGAGCAGGCTTATTTCATGTTAACAGGATTAGATCCCGGCTTCATAAGCGGAGCTGATACAGGAAGTCCAGCGCAGTGCGATAGTGCACTTTCTTTCTGAGATATATTTTTTTTCTCCTGATTCGTGAGATTGTCGTTTTTTGTCGCTTTTATGTTTAAAAAACAGTTTTAGTTTTTTTTGTGACATTTCCAAGCCACTTAAGACCCAATGTTGTAAAGCAGTTTTTTTTTTTTTTTTAGGCTATCATAATTTTTTATGAAGATCATGCAATCATGACCATGCCGATTACAGTATATGTCACTCAGGCTTCACTAATGTGATTGGTACCATAGACTATAGGCTAGACCATAGACTGCCATCAAGGCCTCAATGAAGGGGATTATGTGAACAGAAAGGGGATTCACAATGTAAATGTGCAGCCCAGTTACTATTGTGATTCTTAATATTCCAGATTAGTAATATTATATAAAATAAAAAAAAGGCAGTTGACTAAAATCTTCCATGTCACAAATGTGAAAGCAAAATGGCCAGGATCTGTGCATGACTTAAGAATTTTCAGAGATTCACATTTATGCACATTATTTGAAAGTGGTAAGAAAAGTTCCACAATTAAATATCAAGCTCACTGTATTACATACACTTATGCTGATCCTAACAGAACTGAATTTTTCATAGGTGATTATGACTTCTTCCTGCCTGCAGACAGGTGTTTTATGACCCCATTCCCTGACCCGAACCAGTTACAATGCAGCTCTAGCCAGGACAAGGGCACACAATGAAATAAACTTTGGCTAACTAAAGGGAAGATTTCAGTGTCTGAAAAGTCTGAGGGTTGCACACCTGACAGGGCCTGTGACATTGCTGCATGTGCCATATTACACAGCATTGCCAAAAAAACAAAACAAAACACACTTTTCATTAAATGTTTAATAAATGTTTAAACAAATATGCTTAGTTCCTTGAGTTTTATTTAAATTGTTCTTTGTAAAGAAAAGCCAGTGGTCAAGTGCCTGCAACAAGAGATATTAGACACATGCAACAAATAAAAAGGAAAAGTTGGCTATACACTGCCCACCTGTAGGCCTATGTCTCCTCTGTCTGTGCAGACTCTTCTGTAGGCCTTTCTGTAGATGTGGAATCCTGACACTTATATTGCAGCCATAAAGCATTCAAGTATAAATTAAGTAAAGTTATATATGCACTTGCAGGTGGGTTAGTTCCTCCATATGACAGTTATCTGAGAGGGTTTATTCACTGTCCAGTGCAATGGAAACAGATGGACATTGCAAAGTCTTATACTTTCTTTCCTTTGGAAAGTTAGAAAATGTCCACTTACTGCACATATTTCAGCCACCACTTTCTTGGGAACAGATACAAGTGTTGGTGTATTATGTAAAAGTGCACAAAAGAGGAAAACACAATGTCATTACAATGAACTACACTCGGGAAAAATGTGATTAATAACTCATGGCAAAATATTTTTACATTAACATAAGTTTATAAGTTTTCACTTTCACAAGTCAAAGCAATTCATCATTACTCAAGATTTAACAGTTGAAATGACTATACAGCCTTAATTTAATGCAGCAAAAATTATTTTACAGTGTAGGCTGATCCATACGAAACCATCCAATATTAAATTGGCTATGATATAACCATGGCTGTGTATTCCCCTATATTCCCTACAGTGGCTGGGAACATTGTTTTCATTCATATTTACTTGCATGGATTCACATCGCAAATCAATCAGCAATTGAAAAATTCAGATTCCAATTCTAGACATGCCCCTGTGTCTCTTGATGTTCAATGCAGATTTATGCCAGTCTCCAGTAGAGATCCATTTCCTGGAGAGTTTAGGTGTAGGAGTTTAGTCATCATAATTACAACTTGTAACTTGTGGTAGAACTCCGACTTGTACCACGTGGTCGCTGTACCACCTGACCACTGCAGATTCATTTGCCGTTGATAGTAGGCTTGTTCGACTTCATGCAGCTCTGTGCAGACCGATCGGCGGCTGAATTGAAGCAGTGCATGCCGGTTAGAAATTTTGTCCGACTTGATACTGCGCCGACGCCACGTGTGTCACACCACTGTATGAACGAGGACACAGAGTAAAGGATAACAAAGGTTTATTTAGACACTGTATGCAGCTCCGGATAACTGGGAAGCACAAAAGGGTCAAACTCAGGGAATATAACGTAGAACTAGAGTCTTTTAGAATGCATGAAACATAGGAAGTCACTCGGGGCGTGGAACTGGATAAATGAAGCTTAGCTGGTTGAGACAAACAGGACTGGTCTGGATCTTGAGGGATTCCAGGAGAACACCGGTTACTGAGGCTGGCAGGGAACACACAGAGAGAGTAATGAGAGTCTTGAACTTGAGATATACTTGCAAAGGTGGAGCATGGAGAATAGCGCTGAAGAGTCACGGGTGTCTGAAGACGAGACCGGACGGTTAGCTGTGGTGTGACTGGGGTTTATATCCAGAGTGAAGTGATGAGTTGCAGGTGCAGACAATCAGAATTCGGGTGAGTGAGATCGCGACCAGGTGTGTTGAGTTGACGCTGGCTGAGGTGTGCTGAGTGGATCCGTGACAGTACCCCCTCCTCCACGGCCAGCTCCTGAGGGCCGTATGCCCCGACGACGAGGGCGACCCCTAGGACGAGGGGCTGGACGATCCGGGTGTTCACGGTGAAAGTCCTGGAGGAGCGTGGGGTCTAAGATGTCGTCCCGGTGTACCCAACAGCGCTCCTCTGGTCCGAACCCCTCCCAGTCCACGAGATACTGCAGTTGGCCCCCCCGTCGTCGGGAATCTAGAATGGCATGGACCTGATACACGGCTTCGTCAGTGGGGTCCACTGGAGGAGGAGGGGGTACCTCACCAGCGTCAGCTTCTGTGGAAGGGGAAGAGAGAGGTGCAATGTAAGGTTTCAGCAGTGATACGTGGAAAGTGGGTGCAATCCTGTAGTGACGGGGTAGTGCGAGTCGATACGTGACTTCATTGACCTGCCTCAGTATCGCAAACGGACCTATGAACCTGGGACTCAGCTTACGAGAGGGCAGCCGGAGGCGAATGTCCCGGGTGGAGAGCCACACCAGCTGGCCAGGAGTATAATGGGGTGTGGCTCTACGACGTGCGTCGGCCTGCTGTTGGAACCTCCGGACTGCCCCCTGAAGATGGACATGGGCTGAGTCCCAGACCCTCTCACTCTCGGTGAACCAGTGTTGGACCGCTGGAACGTCCGAAGGTTCACCTGTCCAAGGGAAAAGAGGTGGTTGATACCCTAGAACGCACTGGAACGGTGTCAATCCGGTGGATGTCTGGCGTAGGGAGTTCTGGGCATACTCTGCCCATGGGAGGTACTGGTTCCAGCAGTCCTGAGCTTCATGGCAGTAGGTCCTCAGGTACCTCCCGATCTCCTGGATTTTACGTTCTGCTTGGCCGTTAGACTGTGGATGGTACCCCGACGTCAAGCTGACCGATACCCCCAGAAGTTTGAAGAAGGATTTCCAGACTCTTGATATGAACTGTGGTCCCCGATCCGAGACAATATCCTCTGGTATACCGAAATGGCGGAAGATTTCGGAAAACAACATTTCTGCTGTCTTGAAGGCTGTGGGAAGACCAGATAGGGAAATCAATTTGCAGGACTTGGAAAATCTGTCCACGACCACTAGAATGCAGGTCTTGGAGTCGGATGATGGTAGATCGGTGACGAAATCCACGGCCAGATGGGACCAGGGTCGATTCGGAAGAGGCAGTGGCAGGAGCTTTCCTTCGGGTAGACGTCGGGGTACTTTGGCCATAGCACAAGCAGTGCATCCCTGCACGTATCGGGAGGTATCCTGAGCCATGCTGGGCCACCAGTACCGTTGTTGAAGGAGTGAGAGGGTCTGCTGGCTGCCTGGGTGTCCAGAGCCCGGAGAGGTGTGTACAGAGTCCATGAGGGGAAGATTTCATTCATGAAGCCCTGGAAGATCGCTGGACTGTTGGACAGGCCAAAGGGCATAACCCGATATTCGTAGTGCCCCGCAGGAGTGATGAAGGCCGTTTTCCACTCGTCTCCTTCACGGATACGAACCAGGTTGTAAGCACTTCTCAAGTCGAGTTTGGTGAAGATTTTCGCTGAACGGAGTTGCTCCAGGGCAGAGGGCACCAAAGGTAACGGATATCTGTACTTGACGGTGGCTGCGTTAAGAATGCGATAATCAATACATGGACGGAGTCCTCCGTCTTTTTTCCCAACGAAGAAGAAGCTTGAAGCGGCAGGGGACGTGGATGGTCGAATGTATCCTTGGTGCAGAGCTTCCTCCACGTACTCCTCCATGGCCTTCTGCTCCGGGATGGACAATGGATAAATTTTCCCATGCGGTAGTGTGGCCCCAGGCAGCAGGTCGATTGCGCAGTCCCATGGCCGGTGAGGTGGAAGAATGGTGGCGAGTTGCTTACTAAACACGTCCTGGAACGCCCGGTATTCTGGAGGAATCTGAGGAGTTGTATCTGTGGCTGGACTCTCGATGGAGGTTGAACCCAGGATAGCAGGAGAAGTGACCAAGGACGGGGCGGTTGAGTTCTTCTTGATGGGACGTAAACAATGCGATTTGCAGTAATCACTCCATTGGCGTACCTCTCCAGATGTCCAGCAGATGTCAGGCGAGTGCTGGTTAAGCCAAGGGCGTCCCAGGACGATATCAGATGTGGAGCCCTCCAGTACCAGTAATGAACATCTTTCCTGATGTAAGCATCCGATGGAAAGTTGTAACTCGGGGCTGCAGTGAAGAATATTTCTGTTACTGAGGGGTTTTCCCAGAATGGAGTGAATACTCAGTGGGCGACTCAAGCGACGACGGCGGGCTTGTAACCGGCTGAGCAGAGAGGCTGATATGAAATTCCCCGCAGCACCAGAGTCGATCAGAGCTTTCGCTGAAACAGAATGGTTTCGGTAGGTAAGTGACACTGGAGTTTGCTTCAGGTTTGATACAGGAAATGGTAGTTCAACTGTACTCACCGCCGAACGACTGGGACGAACGGGACATTCAGCTCGGTAATGTTCAGAATCCCCACAGTAGAAACACAGATTATTGGTACGACGTCGATTACGTTCTGTTGTGGTTAGACGTCCTGAGTCGATCTCCATTGGCTCTGGTACTGGAGGGTTTACGGGCTCGGAGAGGCGAGGAGTTCGTGCAGAGAAATTTTGAAAGCAAGCATTGCGGTGTTGAGCTATGAGTATGGAGCGTTGAATAAGTTTTTCTATCCCGATGGTGTCGTCATAAATGGCCAGTTGTAAACAGATGTCAGAGTTGAGTCCTTGCCGATAGGCTGTCATCAAAGCGATTTCATTCCATCCACTGCTTGCAGCGATAGTTCGGAACTTCAGGGCGTAATCTGAAACAGAGGATTTGCCTTGCCGTAGGCGATACAACTGATCATGAATTGATATGGTATTGGATGCTTGAGAAAATACTATATTGAAATGATCAAGGAACTCGTTGAAAGACTGTAATGCCGGTGCATTGGAATCCCAGAGAGCTTGAGCCCAGTTCAACGCTCGACCTGTGAGCAGGGAAATTATGAAAGCAATTTTGGCTTTTTCTGAAATGAACTGAACAGCATTTACCTCCATATAAAGCTTGCACTGTAGCAGAAACCCTTTGCACTCTCCGTCGCCCGAATAATTAGCAGGTTTGGCCATGGGACTTACTGAGGCAGGTCGATAGTTCTGAAGAGTATGACTGAATTCCCTTAGCGTTTCTTGTAGTGTTGATTGCGGGGTGACGGCTGCGTGCGCAGGGGTACTCTGAGAGGCTTCGGTGGGTGAAGCGGAGATTCCGGAAGCCGTGGGAGCCTGCATTGTGTGTGGGTCTGGTCTTCTGTCACACCACTGTATGAACGAGGACACAGAGTAAAGGATAACAAAGGTTTATTTAGACACTGTATGCAGCTCCGGATAACTGGGAAGCACAAAAGGGTCAAACTCAGGGAATATAACGTAGAACTAGAGTCTTTTAGAATGCATGAAACATAGGAAGTCACTCGGGGCGTGGAACTGGATAAATGAAGCTTAGCTGGTTGAGACAAACAGGACTGGTCTGGATCTTGAGGGATTCCAGGAGAACACCGGTTACTGAGGCTGGCAGGGAACACACAGAGAGAGTAATGAGAGTCTTGAACTTGAAATATACTTGCAAAGGTGGAGCATGGAGAATAGCGCTGAAGAGTCACGGGTGTCTGAAGACGAGACCGGACGGTTAGCTGTGGTGTGACTGGGGTTTATATCCAGAGTGAAGTGATGAGTTGCAGGTGCAGACAATCAGAATTCGGGTGAGTGAGATCGCGACCAGGTGTGTTGAGTTGACGCTGGCTGAGGTGTGCTGAGTGGATCCGTGACAGTGTGACTGTGACGTGTGCCATCAAAGTACCGCGAGAGTAGCCGAGAACTCAGCCAGCGCAGCTTCTCAGGAGCGGCTGCACTGGGCTGCACGAGGGCTGATGACGACACAGCTGTTCCACGATTGGCCGGATTCACCGCATGACAACGATCACGCCTGTTTCGTGTTTATTCGAAAACCTTTAGTTCCTCTAAAGCTCACAAATCTGTTTTGTATAACAGTAAACACTCTTTCATGTAGTTGCGATGGTATATATTATGTCATTTTTATCACATTAAAACTGATTAAAAAACGTAAGGTGTGTTCGACATCGGCTGCGGCTGGATGCACCCGATCGACGAGAGTAGCCGCGAGCAGGCGCAGAGGAGCTGCAAACGGAGACGTGAAGTCGGACACTTTCTGGTTCCCGTGGTGACCGCTCACGTGGTGTTTGCATACTTTACCACAGCTGAAGTGAAATAAATGCAATATTTGCCAAATAATAGATGTTTCAGAGACATTTTCATTCAATACTTTATGTACTGCTTCATACAGCGTCTGTTTGAACAAGAATAAAGTTCAACATAAGCTACTATCAATGAAGTGGAGTCTATGTTTTTTAATCAGTTTTAATTTGATAAACATGACACAATATAACATCGCAACGACATGAAAAGAGTGTTTACTGTTATAAAAAACTGATTTGAGAGCTTTAGAGGAACTAAAGGTGTTCAAATAAACACGAAACACACGTGATCGTTGTCATGCAGTGAATCCGGCCAATCGTGGAACAGCTGTGTCGTCATCAGCCCTCGTGCAGCCGCTCTTGAGAAGCTGCGCTGGCTGAGTTCTCCGGCTACTCTCGAATCGCTCTCGCGGTACTTTGATGGCGTACGTCACAGTCACGTGGTGTCGGCGCTGTATCAAGTCGGACAAAATTTCTAACCGGCTTGCACTGCTTTAAGTCAGCCGCCGATCGGTCTGCGCAGAGCTGCATGAAGTCGAACAAGCCTGTAGACTCCACTTCATTGATGGTAGCTTATGTTGAACTTTATTCTTGTTCAAACAGACGCTGTATGAAGCAGTACATAAAGTATTGAATGAAAATGTCTCTGGAACATTTGTGTATTATTTGGCAAATATTGCTTATAGGCTTGTTCGACTTCATGCAGCTCTGCGCAGACCGATCGGCGGCTGACTTAAAGCAGTGTATGCCGGTTAGAAATTTTGTCCGACTTGATACAGCGCCGACACCACGTGACTGTGACGTATGCCATCAAAGTACCGCGAGAGCGATTCGAGAGTAGCCGGAGAACTCAGCCAGCGCAGCTTCTCAAGAGCGGCTGCACGAGGGCTGATGATGACACAGCTGTTCCACGATTGGCCGGATTCACTGCATGACAACGATCACGTGTGTTTCGTGTTTATTCGAACACCTTTCGTTCCTCTAAAGCTCTCAAATCAGTTTTTTATAACAGTAAACACTCTTTTCATGTAGTTGCGATGTTATATTGTGTCATGTTTATCAAATTAAAACTGATTAAAAAATGTAGACTCCACTTCATTGATAGTAGCTTATGTTGAACTTTATTCTTGTTCAAACAGACGCTGTATGAAGCAGTACATAAAGTATTGAATGAAAATGCTCTGAAACATCTATTACTTGGCAAATATTGCATTTATTTCACTACAGCTGTGGTAAAGTATGCAAACACCACGTGAGTGGTCACCACGGGAACCAGAAAGTGTCCAGGCTCGTTCGACTTCATGCAGCTTTGCGCAGACCGATCGGCGGCTGACTTGAAGCAGTGCATGCCGGTTAGAAATTTTGTCCGACTTGATGCAGCGCCGACGCCACGTGACTCTGACGTGTGCCATCAAAGTACCGCGAGAGCGATTTGAGAGTAGCCGGAGAACTCAGCCAGCGCAGCTTCTCAAGAGCGGCTGCACTGGCTGCACGAGGGCTGATGACGACACAGCTGTTCCATGATTGGCCGAATTCACCGCATGACAACGATCACGTGTGTTTCGTGTTTATTCGACCACCTTTAGTTCCTCTAAAGCTCACAAATCAGTTTTTTTATAACAGTAAACACTCTTTTCATGTAGTTGCGATGTTATATTGTGTCATGTTTATCAAATTAAAACTGATTAAAAAACGTAGACTCGACTTCATTGATTAGTAGCTTATGTTGAACTTTATTCTTGTTCAAACAGACGCTGTATGAAGCAATACATAAAGTATTAAATTAAAATGTACGTCTCTGAAACATCTGTGTATTATTTGGCAAATATTGCATTTATTTCACTTCAGCTGTGGTAAAGTATGCAAACACCACGTGAGCGGTCACTACGGGAACCAGAAAGTGTCCGACTTCACGTCTCCGTTTGCAGCTCCTCCCCGCCTGCACGCGGCTACTCTTGCCGATCGGGTGCATCCAGCCGCAGCCGATGTCGAACACACCTTTTATTTCACTTCAGCTGTGGTAAAGAATGCAAACACCATGTGAGCGGTCACTACGGGAACTACGCTACTCTCGCCGATCGGTTATATCCAGCCGCAGCCGATAGGTGTGTTCGACATCGGCTGCGGCTGGATGCAACCGATCGGCGAGAGTAGCCGCGTGCAGGCGGGGAGGAGCTGCAAACGGAGACGTGAAGTCGGACACATTCTGGTTCCCGTAGTGACCGCTCACATGGTGGTTGCATTCTTTACCACAGCTGAAGTGAAATAAAAGGTGTGTTCGACAGCGGCTGCTTTCTTTGCTGACATTGTTGTAAAATATGATAATATTTTAGTAATGGGGGATCTGAATATCCATGTATGCTGTCTGACAAACCCCTTAGCAAAAGACTTTTTAAATCTTAGTGATTCTTTTGGGTTCCAACAAATGGTGAATGGCCCTACTGTGGTGAGATCTGGTATTACTCTCACTTTCCTGAATAACCCCTAGTATCTATGTGTCAAGGTGGTCTTTTGCTGTCAGGTCAGAATAAGTATTATTCCCTCACTTGCTTGTCTAATATATACCAGTAAATCTAGGTGTAGTCCCTACACTCCCAGGAAACAATAATAATCATTTCTTAACTAGACATATGAATTAAACTCATGCTTACCTTCCAGCAGAATCGCTCTTGGAACCCTTGTTATCTTCAGTTATAAGAAGGATTAATAGAATTGCTCTGTCCTTTGCTATTAGAACTGTTTTAGCAGCTGAAGTAAGACTTAACAGTGATTGTCTTTAGAAATAAAAATGTATTTATACAAAAGATTAAACACTGATTATACAAAAATTAATACTCGTAGCAAATCAAAAGAAAATGTTACAGAATATAAAACTTCAGCTTATTCAATCTCAACAGGGCAGTCCTGTATGAGTGAATATTACAAAGACTAATTACCTTGTAAGCAGTTCAAGCAGTTAGGAGTAAATATCAACTTGTTCTCATCCGAGGTTTTCCAAGTTACAATAATACAGCAGAGCAGTTCAAACCAAAAGAAATTTAGCTAGAATTAAACTAGAAGAGATTTTAATTTCTCTCTAGGGATGCAATCGACATCAAAATCAAAAATGCAGCAATCAACAGTCAGAAAGCAGTTATATTTATACGGAACTGGGTTACATTGTTCCTATGCAGTTTCTTGGGTTTTTTCCAGAGGAACTAAGTCTCATGACAGGGTCTTGCGACATTAACCGTCTATTGTCTCTGGGTTTTTTTTTTGGTGACACTGCTGTTTCCCATATATGGGCATTATTGCGTCCCTTCCGTCCTCTGCGCTTCGGGCTTCTATGTATGTGTGTGCGTGAATATGTATGTGGAAGTGTGTTTGTAGGTCCAAAATACCTATTAAAATTCACAAATCCTGCCACACCCCCTCTTGGACGTTCAAAAGCACTTCCATTCATAACCCTCCTGTCATTTCCATCAAAATTCCTAGGGTAAATCATATCCAGTTCAGTAATTTTAACCTTAAAAACAAATTGCGTTGGCATTACGAAGTCCACACAGCACTCATGAAACCTATACATTAAGTCAGTGGTTCTCAAACCTGTCCTGGCGTACCCCCAACACTGCACGTTTTCTTTGTCTCCCTAATCAAACACACCTGATTCAACTAATCAGCTCATTATCACATGGGTTAATGAGCTGCTGAGTTGAATCTGGTGTGTTTGATTAGGGCGACAAAGAAAACGTGCAGTGTTGGGGGTACGCCAGGACAGGTTTGAGAACCACTGCATTAAGTCATTTTCCCGATGGAAGAATCCCATCGTCACTCTCCCGTGCTGGGTCAACAGACTCTCCATGCTCCTGCGGAACCACCGCTGGGACACAGGTTTCCACCTGAACGAGTCCCGAGGTCTCGGGGCTTGATCCAATTTCATCAGATCCTCTGGGTACAGAGCCAGCTCGGAACCACTGTCCGCCAAGCTCTCGTCCAACACTCTCAGCTCCCACCGGGCTCGTGTCAGGCGCCACAAGCAGATCTAATGGATCAATAATAATGACATAAACAATTCGGCCGTTATAACGCGCCTGTTTAGTACAGAACCCCGAAACCACCTTATTGTTCCAAAGGTATGTTTGAATGTCAACACAGCACGTAGTCTTGGTCACACGTTCCCTGTTCCCAATCAATAATTCAATTGCTTCATCTAATTCGATGATCAGCAATCTCATCGCAATGATAAATCTCATCGCTTCATAGGTTAAATAATGAGTGCAGCCTGGACCCGTAAAATCAGCCCCGCGATCATAAAAAGAAAAAGTCTTCATTTCGGCCATGTAATAACCCTTGGAAATTATACATGATTGACAGAAGTTTTTAAACTCAAAGCAACCCCGTTTGTATGCTTCAATTTTCAACGGGTAACATTTAACCTCCAGACAGTCATCACACAGTTTATAAATCCCATGACCGTTGGCACTTCTCCGTTCATCCGGACCCTATTACAATAACACAAAATAAAACAATAACAAATAAACTTTCGTTACTTCATTCAGGTACACTAACCCCAAAATTTAATAAAATAAGAAGTAACCACATTTGCTATCCATTTTTCAAAACGTAATCAATTTTTCGTTTTGTTTCCCTTCTTATTTCCGTCAAAAAATAAAAGAAAAAATAAACACAGATGAACAAATCAAATAAACAAAAATCAGAAATCATCTGAAATTATTTAAAACAGCACGAATCGATTCTTTCTTTACAACTATGATCGTGCGTAAACTTGTTTGTCCAGTTCGTCAATTCAAACAAGAATTAAACGAAAAAGAATAAAACAAGATAATAAAAAAATATATATATATTAAAAAAAAAACATTAAAATGAGATAAAGGGAAAAAACTAAATAACACAAAACATAACCATTCAATATTACTATTAATATAACTATGTTTTTATAACTATGTTCTTTTTTTTTTTTTCCTCCTTTTTGTTCATCTAAATAAAATTCAAAATAAGATCAGATGTATGTGTCATTGTTCCCCACATCGTTGATCATCCATGCAATATATCAAATCAGACTAAATAGCAATCAATCAACTGTCTAAAAAAATCAACACAAAGTAAATAAATCCCTGTGAACTCTAAATGGTCTAAAATAACGAACTTATTTTCTACATCTGTCTAATAATTTAAACATATATGAATAATAATTTATTCCAACCAGAATACCAAGAAAAAATAACTTTGGTTCCTTCGCATATTTCGAAGTCCCCGCCATCATTAAGACTAATAAATACAGTATCGCCAGCTTAATCACCAGTGTCTTAAAACTGTATTTCTTCTATAGCTAATAATAATCAAAAATGTGTAGGTAAGGAATGCCAGTCCCGAACCCACATATTTAAGCCAAATCATTTTAATATAGCACTGTGTTAAATTATACACAGCGATGGCAACGGCAAAAATCATAACTGCAATAATGCCTTTAAAGCCAAAAATTTTAATATAACGAGAACTCCGGAGTAATTGGGAAATTCAAATTAATACTAACGAAAAATCATTAAGTACATTATACAAGGTCAGGCTTAACCCTCTGAGGTCTGAGCTGTTTTCTGGGCCCTGGAGGTGTTCTGACATGCTCTGACATTTCTGGTTATTTCTGTTACTTGTGACATTTTCATGGCTAAAGTCTAATTACACTGTATTCAGCACAAACTCTGCTACAATAATATATCAACAGCATGTATGTAAAAGTTTGTAGTTTTGAGATAATGACATTTATGCGTGGTTTGTGAAAATACAAAAAAAGATTCTCACTGAAATAAGGCCATGAAACCCCTACTGATTATTTCTTCACAAGACTTTTGAAAATTGTATCACGTAGCCTAGAATATTTGCTGCAAAACTATGTGAAAATCACCCTGACTGCTCATTCAGATAAGACAATATATTGATTTAAAAATTTTACGACGTGTTTTGTGTTAGAAAGCCTTATTAATATGTCATTAATATGTAAGCTTTTCTCACCTGAGAAAGACAAAGAACCTCCCCAACGGCCCTATTAGGAGCTATCCTAATATAGCTCCTAATAGCCCTGTCATTCTGAGCAACCTTGCACAATACTGTAAATGAGGAGATTTAAAAAAGAATGGCTTTTAAATTGTTTGGATTTATTTACAACACAACATAACCCAAAGATACACAACAAATCCCCCAAAAAAAAAACACTTCAAAGACAGACCTTTGTGCCATTCCTAAAAACATTGTACATACCTTTAATTTCCAAGGTGTTTGATTTTCACTTTACCATGTTCATGTTCCAGAGACTCATGTGAATGTTGAAGTCGGCAGGACTCAGTGGCATCTGGGCCCTGAAAAAAAAGTGAACATACTGATATCAAGAGAAAGGCCTGCACGATTTTGGAAATAAATATTAGATTTTTCTGGTTAAAATTGCTTTTTAAAGTTCACAAAATACACACACACACACACACACACAAATGTTTCCAACAATATATAACATAATGAACACAAGGTTTGTTGTGCCTTGTAGGCATAAGCTATGCGCAGTGCTGGTAAAATAATAATAACAATAGATAGCAGTATAAATCTTCCAAAATATTTCAGTAACAACCAAGCTAGAGAAAAATATATTGATTATCATGTTACTTCAAATGTTTCCATTCGTTATGATGATATGAAATGAGATAATAGTAAAAACATGAAGCCGTTTGGTGTGTTTTGCTTTTCAAATTTTCAAATGATACATTCAAACGCGATCGCGCTGCAAAATCTGATACATTCAAAAGCGATCGCGCTGCAAAATCTGATACATTCAAACGCGATCGCGCTCAAATATAAAACATTATGGTTACCATATACATATCTACGTTTGACCAGATATCCACAAACACAGTAGGCTTAACAGTAAACACGGGTCTAAATATTATAATATTCCCCATATATCTAGCAACAGTTCAACTGCAATGTGACATTTATGCAACAATAACAAACTAAGATGTAAAAATTTCTTACCTTAAATCTTTTTTTGTCTTCACATCGCGTTCTTCTTCTTCTGAGGTAGCATAAATCCAATGTAAGCTCTGGCGCGTCTTTCAAACACAGTAAGGAGTAAGTTACGAAGTCTCTGCTTCTTTGTTTTGAGGTGATGAGGGCGTTTACAGGTCTGCGTTTCTCCGCATGGATCATTTGCATGTCAATCGCTCGTGCGCTCGTAGGCGTGTTCAAATTAAATTTAATGAGGACGCGTTTGAGAAACTGTACATGCCGCTGCTTTCGTATGGATTACTTAAAAATAGAATATTTGTTTTTTATATTATTTACATACTTTAAAAATAGAGATTCCAAGCGTTGTATAGACATGCGTTTCAAGTCTGTGTGACAAACATTCGCTGAGTTACAGGTCATTTTCTTTCGCGTTTCAGAATGAGTTTCACATTGAGAGAGACGGCAGAACGCGCATCATGTTTATTTTCTTTGTTTTATGAAAAACACAACATTTTATTTTTATTATGAGTGTACACAAATAAAAGAAGACATTTAACAGTTTTGAATGATGTACAATACAAGTATGTAAAATCAAAATCAACAGAGTATTTTGCACTGATATAAAAAAAAAACGAGCAGATCACGCCGGCGTGATTGTCGACCTCAAGGGGTTAAACACATCAAGACTATTTGTTCTGGCATGCGACCGGTTAATATTCCAGTAAGCCAATAGGAAATCAACCAAAAATTGACAGAGACAATACTCACAATCTCCTTCGGAGACTCGTCGCAACGCCATGTAGAATTGGTGTTATTGCCTGCCATCATCCCAATTACTCTTTCTCACAAATTTAGAATTGAAAAGGGCCCGAGGTTCCGTCTGCAACCGTCAAAGTCAGTAACCTTGTCATTCCCTCAGACCTCCTTATAGCCCCTCTCGCTATAATAGGTCACACCTCCGGGTCCTTCTCACTCGCCATCTTTTGAGGAAGTCAGGCTTTCCTGCTCCTCACTGGTTTCTGCTGAACCAGACTCTTTCGAAAGTTTCCGGCACACCAGCCCCATTTTCGTTGACTTAATAATCAAAACTAATGTTACAATTATTGCTATAATAATCGCTAAAATTATAATCACGATCTTTATGTAGTACCAAGATTCTACTATTAGGTCCCAAATAGAAACCGCAAATTCTTTCACGTTATCTACCACCCATAAAATAGCTTTTTCCTGTACCTTCCAGTAAACCGTAAAAAGATCCCCATTATTTGGTTTAATTAATTGTGAAGTTATATCTGCTACGTACAGCCATGCAGGACCTGCCGAAAATCCTTCGATATAATCGTCAATTGGATAAAAAAAATCCTTTTAATTCAGATTCACTATTAGCCAGCCTGGCAAAAGCACATTTTTTCATGACTTGATTCTGCGCAATCATCATCAATGGAGCCGCGCTAGTGATAGAACTAATGTCGTTCCATGCTTTAACACCACCAGCCTTCCCAGCTCCTATTCTCATTAGATTTTTAAAACTACAAAATATATGTTCTTCCTCATGCATCCAAGATATATTTGGACTAAATCTTGTTCCTGACGTTTTAACCTTCCAGGAGTCAAACATTTCAGAGCTACAATACTGCTCCGTACCCGGGAACCATAAATATTTAACGTCCTCATTTCGTCTAAATTCAAACCTGCCCAAACCGAAATTCCATGAACTTGACCTAATCTTTTCCTGATCGTTATCAAAGTTCTCCGGCCTCAGGCTGTTTCGTGAGAACGGTTTAGATGCTTTAACATCAAATTTCGACGAGGCCATCATTACCTTATATTTACCATATTTCAGTTCCGATGGTTTCATCATTGGTATATAATATTTGGTACTCCAATATCCATGAGCTAAATTGTAACTATTTAGTCCCACAGTTCTGTTATGCCTGTATGAAATTTTTATTGGAAATATGTTATCACCAGCTTTACGCGTATTAACCTGTTAAGCTGCAACCCCACTTTTGAAAAATCCCCAGAAATGACATACCCAAACTGAAACAGATACAGTTCATGAACCCTTTGCACTAAAAGCACAAGTATGATCTCATTTGAAAGCTGACACCTGGTAGTTTATTGTAAATGTAGAATTAATTATTGTCATAATGATTTTTTTTTTTTAAATAGCTTCAAAGTTTTGTAAAGTTATTAGAATTTTTTTTTTATGAAACATATTAATGAAAATAAAATTGAAGTTGGCACTGGAGCAATCTAGAAATGCACTACAGCTAAAGCCACATGTCTGACCATGTTATATTTAAAATATGAAGATAATAAGTCTAAAACTCTGTATTTAGTTAAATGTTTTTCAAGATCATGTCATGACTTTATTTTGATTAGGCTACTCTAAAAATGCTACTGATGTTTAGTCGTCGTCTAAGCATCCATTCAGTCTTTTGTCTCTATTGTTTTGTGGTGCAAACGAGCCCCATTCAGTCTCAGTCTCCCCCTGCACACATTCACACTTCTCCAGACTGGTTATGGCTCGAAATATGCATTTCTTTTGTCTGCATTATAGTTACTAACGACTGGCTATTCACAGGGTTTTAATCCCTAATTTCTTTTATCAAAGTTCTCACTTCACATTTGAAGTGCACTAAATAGTGGTCAAATGCACTAAAACATATCAGTAAGCATTCTTATTTAGAACAAAATTCATAAAAGAATAACCCCTGGTGGCAGGTGCACCTGGGCTAGCTAGCATGTTAGCTTAGCATAGCACACCATCAATACACGACCATTTATGAGATTAAAACCATGTTTGTGCTCCAAACTTACTTCATAACGCAATCGAGTGTTTTAAATAATCTTCTGTGATATAATTTGGCTTCAGATAAAAAAAAAATCAGACAGAAAACATTATTTATAGTTTTATGCACGATGATAAAGTCTATATCGATTAGCATTACATTATAAATATAATATAAAATATAAAATACCTGGCATGGCTTGAAGAACACAGGCAAATCAAATATCATAGCAAACATGTTTATTGTCTTCAAAACATCTTTTATCTGCATATTACAGCGATCTCTGTAGCTTTGTGTGTAGCAGTGACGTCCTGGAATGTCACATGATTATGGCTCTTCTTCATGTCCCATATATGGATTATTTTTTGTGCATATAGCGCCCTCAGGCTATTGGTATGAATTGAAAACACTGCACATCTCAGTAAGAAGCGATCATAATGATTACATCGACGCATTTGGGTATAAATTCAATAAATATTATTCCTGTCTTTAGAAATATGACGTGAATCTATGAGAATATATCAATATTTCTCCAAGTTTGCACATTTTTGAGCTAAAAGCCCTGAAGGACGTTGTTTTGTGTATCGCTGTCATGACGACAGCACAGGAGTTTTTTATGAATGGAAGCGACTGACGCGCATAATTCATATTAAAGGTATGGACTCATTTTTTCATTTCATAACTCCTGACACAAATTAAGACATAACTGTCACTATAAGTTTCTCAGAATACAATAGTGGTCAAATACTGAAACTTGAGTATTATATCTTTTTAATGATGTATAGTTTGTCAAGGTATAACATTAAATCTGATAGTAACTTTGAACTATATAAATAAAAAAACGCTTCAGTGCGCCCACGCACTGGTGAAGCTTAACAGGTTAAATTATCTCCACGTCAACGTACGATTATCCAGTCTTATCCAGTCCCATCGCAACCGGAAAAACGTCCCATATTCTGTATAAAAAATTTGATAGGCTAATCCACCGTAAAGTCCCTTTATTACTCGCATCACTATGATTCTTCCAGATGCCTTGATTAGTATGAGTAACTCGAAGAACTCCAGACCAGCCCATACAATACAGAACAATAGCCAATCTATATTGCTGTTCAGTTATATTATTTAAAATATAATCAATAATACCCGAATGATTCGCCAGTTCTAAGGTCAAACCCGGTCTGGGTGCATAATTTAAGGTAAGAGGATGAAGTCTACTTCCTCCTACCCCGTTTGCCCACAAAGTGTCGTTAATAGTCCATGTCCTTCGTTTACTTTCTGCTTTCACCATGCTATTATCTGGATCTTGTAATCCCATCCATTCATGCCACATCTTAATTATGTTAACACCATGCCTCTCGAAAATTTTATCATTCCAAATCGAGGTATCATTCAAGTAACACACCCATGCAGATGTTGTTTCATAAGCGGACATACAATGCTTGTCAATATCATACCATAACTGATTCTCAGGTATATCACTTAGAAATTTATTTTTCTTCAGAAACGGACATTTCTTGTGATTTTCACACATTTCAATGGGCATAATCAGTTTTTCACAAGTTACCCATTCTAATTCCACATAAGCTGGTTTAGGTCTATTTTTGTATATACCTATTATCAATACATATGGGTTTAGGCCCTTAGGCCAAAAACCTTGTTGCACTGGGTTCCGGTTATCCATATTATCCCATGTATTCTTACTAATTATATATTTCGAGCCTGACGAGGCAGATCTTCCACTCCGCCTTCTGCTCTTTCTTTTATCGTCTATTGATAGGGCAATTGATTTTTCAGAACTACCCTTGCCCAGCCAAGATCTCTTTACTATTGGTACAATTTGTTTAGTTAAACAATCCCAATCATCCCTTTTTGAGATCCGTAGCAATGGAGTATTCCAAAATCGATATATGACCATAGTAGACGTCAAATTAAATACATCTGAAAGATTATACTTAAGGCCCTGTAATTTGACGTGCGTCCGATTATATCCTTTTAAGGCATTCTATCGTAATCTAGTTTTATTATTAACAATCTTGTTTCCATAAATACTAGGCACCTTTGTGGCACTAATACTTTTAGTACCTGTGCAATTCCAGAATGACTTATCTATATATTTTATAAATCCTTTAAACATAATCTTTATCATTTTTGGTCCATATTTAGTACCATCAAATTTTACTGTTTGATTGTAACATATTTTCCGAACAACTTTCTCAACAACAGAACAGGAGGCTACTCCAACCTCATTTGTTTGGTTTTCTACTGTGATTCCCAAACCAACTATAAGGAGACATACTACCAGAACCATCTGTAGGGCTAACAGGAACAGTCCTACTTCACTTCGAACACGAAGCAACTCCTGATACTTCCCCTTTAGTCCACTTCCTCTTTTCACCATTCTGCTGCTGAAAAACACAAAAGATATAGATGCACAAAAAACCTCCTAAGCTTTCCCTATCTGTCCTTTTAACCATAAGGCCATTCTGCTTAGTTTATTAGGCTTTTTGATGTTCATCCTTTCAACTTTGACCCCCTCTATTGATTTGCCTATACCTAGGTAATCCGAGGTGGTGGTGAGAAAAACTTTCACCTGCCATAATTCACTAGCCCTTTGTGAATCTAGCTTAACTTTAATTATTTCTGTCCCTAAGAAGGTCTGTTGTGACCTTGCTCTGACAGTCAATGAGGTTTCCCTTACATAATGACTATATTCTCTGGGCATGTATATTGGAAATTCCTCCTGAAATGACATTTTGGTCATTAATTCAACAAGTAAGTCATGCACATTTAATTCTTTATACATTCCTTCCCCTTTAAACTGAATTGAGCAACCATTGTCATAAAATGGATCCCTCACAACCTTTTTCCAAAGGTTTAGATCAGTATCCCTTGACAGTGTTTTATCCAAAACACTGTCTTTCAAAAATGGATCTGAATCCAATGGCATTGGGCCACCTGCACTTAACAGCCTGTCCCATAGGAAGGCTTTCTCGGTATTACAGACCAAAGCCAAGGGATTCACATCCCATTTATTCATAATTCTATCATCAATTAAGCAGCCTAGACTCGTTTCAGTTTTTCTAGACTGCCAAATTTCTTTCAAACTTGTAATCTTTAACCATCGTTTTCTCATCAACTTACATCTAGGACACTTATTCAGCTGCCCTTGGTTGTCTAGTGTACATTTACACTCTTGACCCCGAAGACTGTACTTTATCTTACAGTCTATGCATGATTTACAACCACAATTCCCTGTGGTTAATTCATATTGCCAGACTGACCAGCGTTGTCTGGACAACCGGCACAATCCACAAATGCTTACGTCTCCAACCGAGCAAGATCCAATTGCTCTGCCGGTATTATACCACTTAGGTATAATTGTCATTTGGCTTCTAAGCCAATGCTGACTTTCTCTGACCTCTCTTGGTCCTTCCCAGAGGAGTTGACAAATATCCTTTTTGCCACAGATCACACAGTCAGTAGGTTTCCTACAGATTGTTGCAGTTCCTGCCTCACAATCCTTATGCCATATCTTCACTAAGAAAGAATCACTAAAGTCTTTACACACTACAACAGTGCCCTCTGCTGGACACTTAGCGTCTGACTGGAAACTTACTTTTGGTCTGTACACATCACTCATGTCTTCCAAAATTAATCTTTGCTCTTCACAAGATTTCTAATGGACCAAATCCTGTTAGCTTCTAATCTAACAGTTGTATTTGAAGTTAATTCAACTACTCTATCCTCAGTACCTGTTTTGCTACGAAACCGTCCCTGTTTTTGTTTTAATAAAATAAATACTTTATCTCCTACCGTGAATGGATTTTTGCTTGTGTCGGCTGGCTCACAAGTTCTATTGGTCTTCGAGACCCTATAATTAAGGAAATGGGTGCATTCATTAATTAAAGTGTCCCACTCACCTAGACCTTGATTCTTGACAAACCACTCTTTTGCCGACTTTATAGCCCGCTCCGCGCATCCATTGCTACAAGATTGGTACTTAACTGACTTAATTAAAGTAATACCCTGCTCTTTACAGAAATTCTCTACTTCATGGCCAGTTAAATTATGTGCATTATCACCTCTCAGACGTTCCGGAACCCCTCGGTATCTAATCCAATCCTTAAGGCTGTTAACAACGACTGCACTTGTTGCCAGCTGACACGGATAAATCTGTATAAAGTTAGAACAGTTATCCACAATAATTAAGAAATAAACGTTCGTCCTCTTCGTCATTGGATAAAGAGGCCCGGCATAGTCTGTGCTTATTTCAACATTCTCCTTATCAGTTTTGATTTTCCCAAAATCATGGTAAATACTGGTCATCACTTTCCTACAATCAGGACAGTTAAGCTTAATTTTTTGGTAGTTAGTTTTCAAGTTCTGAATATGTAGGCCCATCTGCTGACAGTATTTCGCA
The DNA here is from genome assembly GCF_949319135.1 of Squalius cephalus. Classification (NCBI taxonomy): domain Eukaryota; kingdom Metazoa; phylum Chordata; class Actinopteri; order Cypriniformes; family Leuciscidae; genus Squalius; species Squalius cephalus. Next base: position 33,657,608 of record NC_137130.1, read on the forward strand.
AGATACGTCGTAGAAGGGTGAAACAGCTCATCATGCAATTTCTGCAGCAAGTTCCCTTCACTCTGTTTAGTAACCGCACGTATGCGTATGTATTGGTCAATTTCCTTGTTTCCAACTGCCGCAGGCGTTGTTTGGACTGTGTGACTGGACTGATGCAACACTTTCGGTTTCATAACCTTGTAATTTTCACTTATGCTCTTACACAGTTCCGCCTGCGCTAAAGGTTTACCTTTAGCATTATAAAAATTATTTTGCTCCCACCTATCTAGGTGTTCAACCAATCCAAGGTAAGTATATTCACTATCTGTAATTAATAAACAGTCTGGATGATTATTTTCTCTCATGTGGATTAGAGCCTTTGCAACTGCAGTGACTTCAGCTTCTTGTGCACTTTTGTCATCCTCTAATCTTCCTTTTTCTCTGTGAATAATTTTACCCCTCAGCTTAACCAGAAAACCCCACCACGTTTGTCCTTTTTCTGAACTTCCGTCAGTAAAGTAGCACAAATGTGCTGGGTTTATTATAGTCTTTTTCTCCTTCTTAGGAGTTTTTTCATGTCTAAATTCTATCTGATTGTCACTGATTAATTTAGTCCATTTAGACCAGGTAAAAGTGTGAACGCGCTTATTTTCATTCACCAAATTCTTTGCTTCCCTGGCTAATAATTCAATACCTTCACTTTTTGCAATGACTATAATAGATTTTTCTGCAGCCAACGATTTAATAATTAGCAAATTTCTTGCTACTGTGGCTAATATATCTACTGCAGACAAATTTTCTTGTTGTCTTTGAGTAGCTGGTTTTTCATGAGAGATAAACATCACTGGACTTTTAGTATTGCCTTTATTATAAAGTACAACCTCCATTTCCTCAGGTGTGTTGTCTATTTTGACTATCAGGTTTTTATCAGGATCTCTTCTGATAATTCTTCCAGAATTTAAAGCCATTTCTATTATTTCACATTTGATTTTCTCTAGGTTTTCGTCCCATTCAAAATCGCCTCCTGAAGTCGCTTTATACAGCATTTTTGCTTTGGCATTGTAACCTGGTATTAAATCTCTTACAAAATTGAATCTTCCTAGCAGACTTTGTAATTCCCTTAAATTCATTATCTTCTTATTTTTCAACTCTATTAATTTTTTCTGGGTTGATTTAGCTATACCTCTGTCTTCACCTGATATTTCAAACCCTAGGAAATCAACCTTTTCTTTTCCCAACTCTAATTTTTTCAAATTCAAGAGAAAACCGGCATCTGCTAACCTCTTAATGGTTTCTGACAGTACCTTCATGTGTTCGTCCACTGTCTGCGTGGCTATCAGTACATCATCAATGTAAACGGTTATTGGTAATCCTTCAAGGATATCTAGGATGACGGACTGGAAGGCATGAGGACTATTGCGAAATCCTTGAGGAATTTGATTATAAACGAATTGTCTGCCCTCAAAAGTAAAGGCGGTCCGTCCTCGACTTTCCTTCGCCAATGGTATTGACCAAAATCCATTAGCTAAGTCAATTTTAGATAATATTTTACCACCACTCAAACCATTTGTTGCGTCCCGTGCATTTATTAACCCCCTAAGGTCGGCTATCGCGCCGGTGCGATAGGCTCGTTTTTTTCCGTATGAGTGCAAAAATAATAATAAAAAAAAAATATTAATTTTTATCTTATATGCTTGTGTTATACATCAATCGATCCTGTTTAGTGTGTATTTTTTTTTGTGTATGCTCATAATAAAAACAAAGTGTTGTGCTTTTCGCCAAATAAAGAAAAATAAACATGATGCGAATTCTGCCTACTCTCCGTCAGTGAAGTCAATTCTGAAACGCGTCCGAAAATGAACTGTAACTCAGCGAATACTCAGTCAAACAGGCATACAGTCACACAGGCATGAAGCTTGCATTCTCTTCTTTCAAATGAAGTAATTTTTATAAAAAACAAATATTCACAGTTTATATAATATGTATGTAAAGAGAGAGATGTCAGTCGTTCTCATCTCAGCTAATTAAGTTTTAATGTGACTCCGCCTACGGAGACCGCGCTATTCAAACGCAAATGTGAGGCGATCCATACAAACCTGTGAAACGCCCACATCCGCTGGATAAGGCCGGTGAAACACTGGATGCGTGGCGTAAGCGTCTCAGCTGCGTGGCGTGTCCGTTTTTATTTCGGCTCCCATCCATGCTAACAGTTTAGAGTTTGCATACTGCCTGTGTGAGACGCACGTCTCAGGCGCGGCACGAGCCGCGTGGAAAACGTGTGCATTCTAGAAATAGAACCGACGCCTATTTTTCACGCGACACACAAGCGTCTTGGAAGCGTTTCCATGCAAAATTGAATAGGAAAATCTGTTTATTTGTCATTTTGACACGAATACATATTAATAAATGTCCTTTTGATGTTTAAAAGTGTCTAGGTTTTGACATAAATGCAAATATAAATGTAATTTTACAAAATATGATCGATTTTCAAATACTGTTGTATTGAATGAACAGCTTTTAGCAAACTCTATTGCTATACTGAGATGAGGAATATATACTGTATGTGTTTTGTCAAAAATAAAGTCATCAACTAACTAATGAATCCTTTACTTTGAAATACGTATGATAAAATGTATACTTTAGTTTTGAAAGACGTTGACTAGTTTTGAAAAGATTATAAAGTATGTATGTGCATGCATATATATATATGTGTGTGTATATATGAAGAGTTCAGATGCAAAAGCCTCTAAATGCCATCTGAAATTTTCTCCTAGAATGATCATTTTTATGAAGCTTGTATATTTAAGTTAGCTATAGGTGACACACCTGAATGAATGGCTCATTAAGTATGCAGGGACGTAGTCTCACCAGGTGTGAACTACTAAATATGCATGATGCTGTTGGAGCGTTTACGCCCCATCCGCATATTGGCTTTCCAAACTAAAAGTGTTTCACAAAACTAAAATCAATGTATCGTTTTTTTGTGAATGATTAGGCAGGATGATTTTCATATCATTTTGAAGAAAAAACACTAGGCGATGAAATCCATTAGTCAAAAGTCTTATTGCCACATATTTAGTATGTGTTTTGTGGCCTTATTTCAGAAACTTTAATTTTTAGTTTTTTCGATAACCATGCATAAACATTATTCTCTCAAAAATGAAAACATGTACATACATGTGGCTCACATATTATGGAAGTCCTGTTTGTGCTATATAGAGTGAATTTACACCTTTGCCATTAATATGTTTATAAGCAACTGAAAAAAGCACAAATGTCAGGGCATGTCAGCACATCTCAAGGACCCCAAAAACACCCCAGACCCCAGAGGGTTAAATATCTGGTATCCTTTACCGTTACTTTATTGAGGGCTTTGTAGTTCGAAACTAGGCGCCATGAGCCGTCAGCCTTGGCCACGCCCTGAATTGGCGAATTAGTTGGACAATTTTCTCCTATGCTAATTACCCCTTTTTTTAATAATTCATTTATTGTTTCTCTTATTTCTTTATATGCTGCTTTATTCAGAGGGTATTGCCTCTGTGGTGCCGGAATTCCACCTACAATAGTATATTCATATTTGTCAGACAATTTTCCGCAATCATTCTTACTTTTTGCGAAATGATTTTTATATTTTTCCAGCAATTTTCTTAGCTCTGCTTTTGGTAATAGAGTCTCTTTTATAACCCTATTAATTTCTGACTCCAGGTCGACCGGTTTAAGCCATCTAATTATTCTGTCCGAATCAGTAACTTTTTCATTCATTTCTTTAATAAAAATGGCATCTTTCAGACACATCAAATTCGAGCTGTCAATTATGCAATGTAAACCTTTCCAATAGTACCTATCTCTGGTTACTGGATTCATTTCTTTACTAAAACCGTACACCCGATATTTTCCTTTTAACTTTACTGCTCCTTCGGGTAGTTCTGTTACGGTTGTTACTTCAGCTCCCGTATCTAAAAGGAATCTGATACCATTATAATTAATAAAAAATTCTTGGTCTTTTGATTCTTCCACTAAACTAGAGGCAATGGTCGCTTTTCCTGGAGCTTTTACATCCTATTGCTTTTTCTCTCTCTCTGTCTTATTGGTTTTGACAGTGCGTGTCCTTTCTAGTCTTGGTTCTGCTTTTTTATTTCTCTTTTCCATATGGGCTTTTCTCTGTTCTTCATTCATTTTTGCCCATTCGTCTGGTTCAATATATTTGCTATTTCTTTCCCGCTTTCTATTTTGTACTTTTCTGGTCTGTGGTTTAGATTTCTTATCTATACTTTTTGAAAAATCATTTCTCTGAGGTTTCATTTTATTACTCTCACTGGATTTGGTGCTAAACTTCTTGAAATCAGTCTTCTGCTTGACTCTAACCCCCTTTGCTGGTCTGCCTTTGAATTGGCCTTGTGTTTCTTTCAACTTCTTTCTTCTTTTGCACTCCCTGTCATATCTAGCTGCAAATTTAGATAGCTCTGTCCAATCAGTCTCTGATCCCCAGCTTGCTATCACCTGGCAGCCCGGCAGTTCAGGAGCTAGTTTCTTCAATTTAGCTACCATTTCCAGCTCGGTCCAGCCTTCGCTAGCTTTATAAGAAATATAGGGCCACAGACCTGTAGCTTTTACAGATTCTATTTCTTCTCTAAATTCCTCATCCTCATCAGTCCCTATAATGTGTGAATGATGGGCATTCAGGATTTCTAGCTTTAGAGATAATCCGGTATGAAATTTAATAATTTGCTCTATCAGAGTTTTTGTAGCGTTTATGGATTTTCCTAAATCAGCTACCATTTTTGCTTTCAGCATTTTATCATCCTTTGCCCCGGGGAATCTCATATTCTGCAACATCTGAATTGTAGTTATGCCATCTCCCTTGGCCTGTCTCGATGGACCACGCCTGGGCTTAGGAGTTATTTATTTTTTAGATCCCTCTTTTCTTTCCCTTTCCTGCCGTGCAACAGCTGCCACGAGAGACAGATCTATCTGTTTGCTAATCAGAGAGGGCACTTCCTTACTGTCACTCTCCCCCTCTGTGTCAGAATCTGACTTCTCGGACTCAGATATAGAATAAGAAGGTTCCTCTTCTTTAATCTCCCTTTGCCCATATTTTTCATTTCTATCTGTTTTGTTATCTCTTTCATTTAAATTTTCACCATGAGTTAATTTTTGTTGTTTTCTTGGCGTTTTTCCTTTATTAGGAGGCGCTTCTTGGTGTGTGGCTTCTCTGAGTTTCCACACATCATTAATTGTTGGTTCCTGTTTTTCCTTTTTCTGGTCGCCTAATAACAAGTAACACAACGATTTCTGCATGCAATCTAGTTGCTCTGCTAGCATATCTATTTTTGCTTTGGAACTCGTTCCAGGCATATCCAAAATTTCATCAGGGGTAGGACCACAAGCCAGTTTTAATATTTTCTGGTTCGTACCCTTTACTGCTGATAACTGTGAATCTCGGGGGGCGAAAATGAGACCAGGACATGTCAGAAATGTTCTTCCTCCCAGCCTGTCATGTTCTCTCTGATGAGAGCTGCTTCGCCTCTCACGAGATTGACTTCTAGACTTTTTATAATTAACATTCTTTCTTCGAGGTATTTCCTCATCTTCAGTATATTCTGAACTCAAACTTTTTTCGGACTCTTCGTCTACTTTTATTTGGTACCTACCTTTGTCTTTTTTATCGGTGGAGGTTTTATACGGCCTAAAACCTATTTTTTCTCTTTCCCATGATTCTTCCCCTGTTATCAGGGGACTGAATCCGGCTATTACATTTCTTTGTTTAGGGATAGCTCCCATCTCTACCGGAGTAATATCATAATTTATGCCTAAGTGACCATAGTCACTTCCAGCCGCTCCCTCCCTATCAGTGTGTTCTGAAGGAGTGGGGGAGTCAGCCGCGATCAAAGCATCCGGATCAGGAACACCATTCCTGGTCACCCTTATGTCGGTTCCTTTAACTATTGGTACAGTAATGTCACTATCCCCAATTTCAACGGTAACCTTTTTACTCCGACTTTTATGGCCTACTACTTGGACTAACTTACTTAATCCAGCTTCATTAGACGTGTATAAACTATCATCAGTAGCCAGTAGTTCCTCATTGCCTACTTGCCCTGCATCTTTTAATCTTTTGGTTAATTGATCTTGTGATAGCAAAGTAATATTGGCTATTTTTTCCATGACTGTGTGAATCTGTACACTCCTCTGAGGCTCTTTTTGGTAACTATCTCTTTTATATGAGGTTTCTAGTTTAGGTACTCTATGGTCCTACAGTGCTGCCTCGAGATCTCTTGTTACCTCTGTTGTGCCTAACCCAGAACTTTATCTCAAGCGTCCCCAAGATAAGATAAGGTTAGGAGGAAATATCTGTTCCTGTAACTTCCTCAAAGCACTATGGAGACATTGCTTTGCACTCGGATTTAGCCGTTGTCTTAGTTTTTGAAAACTATTGTTCCCCTAGGTTCTTGTGGGTTTTATTGGGCAATTATAAATTGTCCCAATCCCGGACGAGCCCCCATGTGGTGAGATCTGGTATTACTCTCACTTTCCTGAATAACCCCTAGTATCTATGTGTCAAGGTGGTCTTTTGCTATCAGGTCAGAATAAGTATTATTCCCTCACTTGCTTGTCTAATATATACCAGTAAATCTAGGTGTAGTCCCTACACTCCCAGGAAACAATAATAATCATTTCTTAACTAGACATATGAATTAAACTCATGCTTACCTTCCAGCAGAATCGCTCTTGGAACCCTTGTTATCTTCAGTTATAAGAAGGATTAATAGAATTGCTCTGTCCTTTGCTATTAGAACTGTTTTAGCAGCTGAAGTAAGACTTAAAGGGGGGGTGAAATGCTCATTTTCACTCAATCTCCTGTTAATCTTGAGTACCTATAGAGTAATATTGCATCCTTCATATCTCCAAAAAGTCTTTTGTTTTATTAAATTTTTAACAGAAAGATAGACTGTACCGAGTCTTTCCGGAAAAAACCGAGCGGCTGGGGGCGGGCCGTGTGGGCGAAGCTTAGCTGTGCTAACGCGCCAAGCTAGTGACAACACACAGAGACATTTGTTCAACAAACAGTTTTACTCACCGTCCGGTTCCAACGCACGACCGCGAACCTTTATCATTGTGACTGCTCGATCCTTAAGCATTAGACGATCTGCAAATCCGTCGATATGGGCTTTGAAAACAATCATCGTCGAAATGCAGGGAACAAACAGTCTAACAGTTACACAACTCCGTTTATGCTCAGGAAAACAAACTCCATCCACGGGTTCCTTAACGCTGGGTTCTTTGGGAATCTGTGCAGGGTTGTCTTGCCCTGGCAACCAAAAACACACTTCTTTGGTGACATTGACTTCCCAAAAGCCGGGCAGGGCGCTTTGATGGCGAACTGCTTTCACTCTCTTGCTCTAGTCTACGAGTGTGCGCGCGGCCGCGATCTTACCGGAGAAGTGCCCTTAGGACCCATATAAGGAAATTCCGCCCTATCTTACGTAAGACAGAGCCATACTCGAAAAAAACTTTCCGAAACTTGTGACAAACCGGAAGGAGTATTTTTGGAACAAAAATACTCCTTCAAACGTACAACTTAGTTTTTGAAACTTTGTCCATGTTTAGCATGGGAATCCAACTCTTTACCAGTGTAAAAAACTCAGTATGCATGAAATAGCATTTCACCCCCCCTTTAACAGTGATTGTCTTTAGAAATAAAAATTTATTCATACAAAAGATTAAACACTGATTATACAAAAATTAATACTCGTAGCAAATCAAAAGAAAATGTTACATAATATAAAACTTCAGCTTATTCAGTCTCAACAGGGCAGTCCTGTATGAGTGAATATTACAAAGACTAATTACCTTGTAAGCAGTTCAAGCAGTTAGGAGTAAATATCAACTTGTTCTCATCCGAGGTTTTCCAAGTTACAATAATACAGCAGAGCAGTTCAAACCAAAAGAAATTTAGCTAGAATTAAACTAGAAGAGATTTTAATTTCTCTCTAGGGATGCAATCGACATCAAAATCAAAAATGCAGCAATCAACAGTCAGAAAGCAGTTATATTTATACGGAACTGGGTTACATTGTTCCTATGCAGTTTCTTGGGTTTTTTCCAGAGGAACTAAGTCTCATGACAGGGTCTTGTGACATTAACCGTCTATTGTCTCTGGGGGGGTTTTTGGTGACACTGCTGTTTCCCATATATGGGCATTCTTGCGTCCCTTCCGTCCTCTGCGCTTCGGGCTTCTATGTATGTGTGTGCGTGAATATGTATCTGGAAGTGTGTTTGTAGGTCCAAAATACCTATTAAAATTCACAAATCCTGCCACACTACTCATAATCGCACACTTTGGACTTGATTCTGTCACTTGGCTTAGTTATCAAGGACATTATCATTGAGGACTTTTTGGTATCTGACCATAATCCGATTTTATGTACTGTTTCTCTTCCCTGCCAGCCGAGACTATTTTGTCCAGCTAAAAGATGGTTTCGTCCTCTAATGCCTAATTCACAAGTAGATTTTATAGCGTCTTTTATGAAGACGTTGCAATGTGTGAAAGTGGACCTCTTATCTCCACATCTTGGTGTAGAAGAAACTATTAATAGTTTTAATTCTATATGCACAGAAACATTAGACTGTGTTGCACCTCTGAGACAAGTGAGTAGAAAAAGTAAGCCTCCTCCATGGTACAATGAACATGTTAAATTGTTGTGAAGAGAGTGTAGAAGATGTGAATGCAAATGGAAGAAAAACAAATTACAAATTTCTTATGAAATGTTAAGAGACTCCTTAGGTAAATTCCAACAGGCTATAAAAACTGTCAGGTCCAGATATTTCTCAGACATTATTGAGAAAAATCGTCAAAATCCAAGAGTCCTTTTCTCACCAATTGATGCATTTTTGAACCCTAGATTAGAGGTGCCTGGAGATATACCTATGGATTTATGTGAAAATATTTTGGAATTATTTGTCGTACGTATATCAGACATCCGAAAGAATATACAACAGTGTTCTTATGAGCCTATGGATATGCCTGTAACTCATATTGTGCTGTCTGATTTTGAGCCTATTTCCTTATCCACTCTTTTAGATATTGTTTGTAAGCTAAAGCCGACAGTCTCTCCTCAACATATTGTGCCTACAACGCTATTTAAGAATGTTTTTGAGCTGATTGGTCCATTTGTATTATCAATAATTAATAAGAGTTTACTGTCTGGAATTGTTCCAACTTATTGTAAACATGTTATAGTACATCCTTTGCTGAATAAATCAAACCTAGATAAGAGTGTGCTATGCAATTATAGACCAATCTCAAAGCTTCCTTATCTAGCAAAGATTTTGGAGAAAATGGTCTTTATTCAACTTGAGTCCTTCCTTACTGACAATACTATCGGTGAAGTTTTTCAGTCGGGGTTAAAAAAACAACATAGTACAGAATCTGCATTATTGAAAGTATTTAATGAAATTTTTATGGCCACAGACAAAGGTGATGTGACCTTACTTCTGCTATTGGATCTTACAGCAGTGTTTGATACAATTGACCATAATATTTTAATCACGCGCTTAGAAAATTATGTAGGTATTCGAGGAAATACCCTAAATTGGATCAAGTCTTATTTCCAAAACAGAAGTTTTTCTGTTCAGATGGGAGAATGTATGTCGACCTCAGCGCCTTTATCGTGTGGTATTCCACAAGGATCTATTTTAGCACCAGTCTTTTTTTCACTTTATATGCTTCCTTTTGGTCAGATCATATGAGTAAATATGACGTGTTTTTTCATTGTTACGCAGATGACACCCAGCTGTATCTACCCTTGAAACCAACTGTCCCTACTGCTGTAGAAAGGCTGGTAGAGTGTCTTGGGGAGATTAAGAGGTGGATGAATCGAAGACTGAACTGATTTTATTTGGCCCTCCTGAGTCTGCTGATACATCCAAAATTTAATTGGGTACACTAACCCCTTTTCAGACGCATCATGTAAACAAGTAATAAAAACTCAGTGAGTGTTTTAGCGCAATTTTCTGACGTCATGGGATCACAACACTAACGCCGCCTTCACACTGGCAATTGAAATCAGCTCCGATACGGCAGCGAAACGACCGGAATTCATTCATTTCCTATGGAGATTCGCAGACCGCATGCGAATGGGTCCGAACCAGGTGCGAACGAGTGCGGTGCGAAAAAAATCGTGTCCGTTGGCCATCCAGATGCGTTCAAAAAATTGAACTCTTGCGAAAGGCTACGGACGGTTTCTATCCGAAAATCCCAACGGAAGTTAGCGTTGCTATGGTACTGATAAACAAACCTGGATTCTTAACTTTTAATAAAATAAATAATGATTTTATAACGATTAGTTGTCATGTCATTTTTTTATTTTCATGATGTTTTAACGTTATTAGGGCAGTTAATACAATTAAATAATTCAATATTTAAATATACTCGCTTCCGAGGCTTCCGACCACTGATCTATATAATGACATATATATATATATATATATATATATATATATATATATATATATATATATATAATGTCATTCTATATAGATCAGTGCTTCCGACGCTTTTCACCGTTGTGTACGACGTCCGCTGGGGGCGTATTGCGTATTACGGAGCTGATTTCAACTGCCAGTGTGAAGGCGGCGTAAGAGATAGTAAATCTTTTCCTGGATTTTTTTTGTGCGTTCCCGAGATTAGACCTTCCTTAACATAATGCCGAAAACCCGAAGTCTCTAGGTGGTCTGGTTGAGGAGTAGATAGAAGTACAAGTTTGGTGCACACAGACAGAACAGAAATCATGAGTTAACAATCGCAATTTTGTCCGGTGGAAAATTGCGCTAAAAACGTAGGTATAATTTGCGATAGTGCACTGAAATTTGATAAACAGATAAATGAAGTAGCCAAAATTAGTTTTTTCCAGTTGAGACTAATAGCTAAAATTAAGCCCTTTGTAACACGGAAGGACCTGGAAAAGGTAATTCATGCTTTTATATTGGCATTTGATCATTCATGATCATTAATGCCGCATTGATTTTGAGGTTTTATTTTGTGATTGTCTGTGTCAATGTTATATAATTTGAACGTGATTTTATTATTATTTTACTTTGTCCCATGTACAGCACTGTGGTCAATCTTCGTTGTATTAATACTGTATGTGCTTTATAAATAAATTGAACATTGAACATTGAACAGTTTAGACATGATTACTATTATAAGAATACAAAACATTTTACACAGATTTCAATCAAGCCATCTTCTGAATTATGAACATACGATCATACTGATAGGAAACATGAAACACTTTCATTCAAACAGCTAACAATTGCATGACTTACATGTGATCTAAGCATGATAGTCACATATAGGTTGTAGACATGATATAGGATTATGTAGTTGAACTATGTTTGATTATAAGTCCGTCAAGAATTGTTTTGGGATGATTTTATGTATTTTGATATGTAAAGTCTCAGTCTCTGTGGTTTTAAGAGATTTCAACCCTGGAGTCGTTCAGAGGTCCTTAAGAAGAAGGTGGCCTCTTTTAGATCGTTGTCTTGGGATCAAACAACTTCTGCCATTATCTTGGTGGGTCCCGAGCTGTGCCATCTCTGAACCAATCAGTTTCTTCCAAACTATCTTACGTTGACATGTTCTTCCTTTAGCTGGGCTCATCTCTTTGAAGCTTGCATGGCCATAAAGTTCTTAGCTGGGGGTTTTCATTGGGTAGCTCAGACTGGTTAGAGCCTAGATGGGTCCTGGATTGTTGATTTGGGGTCTGGAGTGTTGAGTTCTGCGTGGAATTATGTTTGAATGAATCATCTGGAAGATTCATTTGTGTTTGGTTCGCCCTCAAATCTTACACCTGAATAAAATGAAAAATGTGTTAGTGGATGATTGCTGCCATCTACTGGAAAACAAAAACGTTTAGAATTACTAAATGGAAATGGAGGAACACTAAATGGCTGCAGAGGATTACACAATGTTTGTTACACAATGACATTTTTCATTATTATCAAATTATTATTATAACAAAAAAAAAAAACTAGGGCTGAACGATTAATCACACTTTCCATGAAATCGCACTTAAATCGAGATGGCTTATCGCGATTTTAAAATCGCAAAGGCTGCGATTATTTTTTATGCGCATTTTTTTCATTGATGAACAGCTCTGTAAACGCTGCTCCATCTGAAAGCACTGTGAGTTTGAGTCACTTATAACGTGCATTCGAAAAAAAAACAACACGCGTTAAACATCTTTCCAAAACATGAGAAGCATTTATGAACCTCTTGTCCAACAACAGACAACATTTAATAACATGCATTTACTCCAAACTCACTTCATAACGACAGCTGAGCTCCTCCTTCTGTGAGATGATGTGCCTTCTTAACAGAATAAGGCAGTCGTGTATTTATAAGTCATGTTTAATCAAAGCGTTTCAATCTTCTGTTTATTCAGCTACAGTTAGGGATTTCCTGGAATGATGCACATTATTGTACTTCTGCGGCAGGACATATTTATCGTGTTTGCATAAGAGCGCCCTCTGGCGTTCAAATGGGGCAGTATTTACCACCAATCAGCCACACTCCACTGACAAGCTGCGCATAAAATAATCGCAAATCGCGTGCGGTTTTGTTGCGATTAATCGTTCAGCCCTAAAAAGAAATCACAATTATTACCTCACAAATAGGCTACAATTAGCTACAAAAACTTAATTTACCGTTCTTTTTTTCTTTACTCCCTTAAATCCCTTTTAACCAGTAGGCTTACCCCCCTACTCCCAGCCCTACAATTAGGCAAGGCAAGGCAAGTTTATTTATATAGCACATTTCATACACAATGGCAATTTAAAGTGCTTTACATAGAAGAAATTAAAATAATAAAAAGAAATAAGAATAATTAAAAGTTTAGAAAAATAAAATAAAATAAAATACAGTACAGTACAAACAGTCAGATGTGGCACAGTACTCATTCAGTAAAAGCACAGCTAAAAAAATGTGTTTTGAGTCTGGAATTGAATGTGACTACAGTAGGAGCGTATCTGATCTCTTCTGGAAGCTGGTTCCAGCTGCGGCTGGCATAATAGCTAAAAGTGAACCCTTGGTATTTCTAGCTGATGTGATCCTAATGATCTGAGTGATCTGTTGGGTTTATATTCAGTGAGCATATCTGCAACATATTGAGGTCCTAGGCCATTGAATGATTTATATACCAGTAATAATACTTTAAAATCAATCCTAAATCTAACTGGGAGCCAGTGTAAAGACCTGAGGACTGGTGTGACGTGTTCATATGTTCTGGTTCTGCTCAGAATCCTGGCGGCAGCATTCTGTATGAGCTGCAACTGTCTTATGGTCTTTTTGGGAAGGCCAGTGAGGAGTCCATTACAATAATCCAACCTGCTGGTGATGAAAGTATGCACAAGTTTCTCTAAGTCTTGTCTGGAAACAAAGCATCTAATTGCAATATTTTTGAGATGATAGTATGCTGATTTAGTTATTGCTTTGACATGACTACTGAAACTAAGGTCTGACTCTAGTGTCACACCAAGATTCCTGACTTGATGTTTAGTTGTTTGACCCCTAGAGTGAAGGTATGCGTTCACCTTGAGAACTTCATCTTTGTTTCCAAACGCAATGACTTCAGTTTTGTCTTTGTTTAACTGAAGAAAGTTTTGGCACATCCAACTGTTGACTTCATCAATGCATTGGCACAGGGAGTCAATGGGGCTGTAATCGTTAGGCGATAAGGCTAAGTAGATCTGTGTGCGTCTGCATAGCTCTGGTAAGCAATTTCGTTCTTTCTCATTATTTGGCTCAGTGGCAGTATATACAGTTTGAACAGGAGTGGCGCAAGAATTGAGCCTTGAGGGATTTCGCATGTCATGGATGTCCACTCAGACTTATGGTCTCCTATACTCACATAATAAACTCTCCCATCTAAGTATGACCTGAACCATTTTAGGACTATCCCAGAAAGCCCCACCCAGTTTTCCAGCCTGTCAAGAAGTATTTTGTGATCAACAGTGTCAAATGCAGCACTGAGGTCGAGTAGTACCAGCACTGATAATTTGCCTGTATCAGTATTTAAGCGAATATTGTTTATTATCTTTATGAGCGCTGTCTCTGTGCTGTGGTGTGGTCGGAAACCAGATTGAAAATAGTCAAAGTATCCATTCAAGCTTAAGAATTTGTTCAGCTGATTGACGACAACTTTTTCAATGATCTTGCCTATGAAAGGAAGATTTGAGATCGGTCTATAGTTGCTTAATATGGTCTTATCCAGATTGCTCTTTTTCAGGAGGGGCTTGACAACTGCAGTTTTCAGGGAGTTTGGAAAACTCCCAGAGAGAAGTGAGGCATTTACCACTTCTAGAAGATCTGCTTCTAAACTGTTTAACACACTTTTGTGTAACGATATTAGCTCAAAGGGGAAATATTAATAATAATTCATAATTACTAATTATGATTAATTATTAATATTTGGGTCAGTTAATTAGATTAAGTTTGAGGTAAGCTAATTAATATTACAATCAATTAATCAGTTCCAACGAACTCTTTGATTATTCATTTATTCTAAGAAAAGTGTATCTTTCATGGTCACTGAAAGATAATTATTCCTTAGCATGTACAGAAATTAGAGCATACTGTAACAAGATCAAAATCGTAAAAGGGACTTTGTATGCAAACAGAGGATCAGAAATCAAATTCACAATTGTGCACAAGGTTTATTAACTAAATCACAAACATAACTAACACTAAACAAACATAAATACATTCATACATCCATACATACATGCATAGGTAAAGGGGTGAGTGATGTGGAACCGGAAACAGGAAATAGAACTATGGAGCAAGATCTATTTCAGTATGAAATGAACCATCAGCTTATTTCATAGCACCTCATGAAATTTATACTTGCATGGTCAATTCTTGAAGTGGTTGAAGATTGAATTCGTCGTTGGGTCCTTGAGTGTCAAATGTCACTGTATGAGTTGCAATCGTTTCTTCTCCGTTGGATGAAGGAGATAGGATGAACTTGTATTGTCGCTGTTCTCATGGCTGGAGTGCAGATTGTGGCCTACACGCTCTGGGCTGGCAGGACACAAAGAGCACATGGTGAGAGTTGCGAGGGACTTTGTCCGTGTTAACTGAAGATGTGGAACTGAGGTTGTCCTTGATGCTGTTGTGGTGGAGAGAGAGAGTCCTCTCTCTCGGGATGAGCACATGGCTGTTGTGAGTCAAGGCCTGCTGAGGGCACGCTGGACGTCCCGTGGCATCCTGAAGTGCTGAGAAGGCCAAGAGTTGATGGTTGACCGTTCAGTGATGGTAGGTTTGCAGTTTTTCAGTCTGAAGGAAAGTCTGACTAGGCAAGGCAGACGGCATCAAGCCTGTTGGATCCAGGGCCATGGGCCCCAGTGGTGGGGGAGGGGCCCCCAACTTGAGGAGTACACTGCCCTACAAAGGCAAAAGACCTTAAGTCGCTAGAGTGTGGAACTGAGAAAAATGACTTTAAAGATTTTTAGTTGTCCCGCCAAATTAATTATAGGTAGGACACTGGAAATCTGGCAAATAGATGTTTTAGTAATGGAAATTATATACATAAAAAAATCTTGAGCTCAAACTTGACTTTTGACCACTATTTTAAAGTTACTTTACTCTGCCTTTGTATTGTCAGCAAAAAGTGAGAAGTCATGCCAAGGCAAAAGGCAGTAACTTCCACATTATCAATATTTAGTTGCTGATCACCATTAACAAAATCATTATAGTACACACCTGTATAAAATCTAGTGATTATGGCATTTATTTTGTATGATTTACAATTATTTATAGCCATCTACTTATTGCTATCCTGTGCTTTGGTTGCATTCTGATGGCATTATTAATACATTTGACATGACAAAATACCTCCTATTAGTCCAGCGTTGACTCGACCGCGTTTAGGGCGGGGCTGAAGGTGAAGTTTTGGCACTCTGCCAGCTAGTTTGCCGAGCTTTAATTCTTGGTTGTATTCATCTGATAGAGCACCGTAACTCGTAATTTGAGCGTTCCAAAACAAAGCCAAAGAGCGGTAACTGATGTTACGGTGTTCTGCCTTGGTTTCTCATGGGCTTTTGGAAGTTACTGTTAAGACAAATCATTATTTTCTCGAAAAAAAACGGAATTGATTCAAGATACTGTAGCAACAATGGGTTGTACATTAATATTAATATTAGCTCAAATGATCTATAGGGAATTTTAATAATTAATCATGAATATGATTAATATTTTGCATATACAGTTACATTAATTTATCGCAGCTGAACTAGATTGATATATGAATGATTACCATAACGGGTTATGGTTCGTCATTAATCAATAGTATTATTTCAGCTCGAAGTTATGGGATAACTTTAATGGAATTAATTTAGTTATCAAACAATCTGTTTGTCCAGCAAACATTGAACGTAAGATTAACTTAACTCTCAAGGAAAATTATCCTTCTTACGAACACGAGAAAGAGTATCTTTTCCAGGCCTTGAAAAGACACTCTCGGTGTTTGTAGGCTAAAATTAGGCTACTTAAATCGTAGCCTACCAAGATAAAGCATATAGCTAAGATCGAACATTTCAGGGACTTAGTAACATGGGCAATTAAAACAGAGTCAGTCAAGGACATATGGAATTTAATAATTGGACTAATACATCGAACTAAGGAATATATCAAACTACACAATACACACGGATTATATGTCTATGTACATAAAATACAGTTAAACAATACAAGATAACGAATAACAGTGAGAGAGAATAAAATGATCAGGATTAGAGAAAGATAGAATGACAGAAAAGGATTAAGAGAGAGCGGATGAGAGAGAGAGAAGGATGGGAGACGAGATCGGAAGTGAAAGCAAAAATCTGCGATCAGAGATCGCAGTAGGCTATTAAGAGACAGTAACCCTTAAGAGACAACAAAGAAATCACATTGTAAGTTCAATTCAATAATCGATACTTGCATGGCATATGGTTCTCTTTGTATGAGGGAGGAAGGCAGGGTTCTGCGTGTCTTTAAAAGCAACGTGAGTCCTCTGAGGGGAGGCGTGCGCGTGCTGTGTCTTCCGGCGCGCGTGCGAGCGCGGGAGTTCAAAGAGTCTCTTTCTTTGAGGTGAAGTTGCCGGGAATGATTCAGGTTAAGTTCATTCATCTCGTGAATGAACAGAGGCGAATAGGAAAACGAAACTAGACTATAGAAAAACATAAAAAGAAATAAAAGAGAAGAAAAGAGAAGCAGGCCGAAGCCGGTCCGGACTTGGGTTTTGGAGGAGGAAGAAGAGAGCGAGAATTGAGGGTTTGGACTTTTTATCAGTGTCCCGTGTACGCCTCCTTTTTCGTGGATGACGAATCAGTTTAGAGCAGGAAGATTGTCCTGGTGTGTTAATGCTGCCCGACCCTCGTGTGGAATCACGAGGGGGCAAAATGTGATATTATGCTTGGGGAATTAAAACGCATGGAACCATAACGTTTATCACAGTCTCTTATCAAAAATCTCCTTCGTTGTGCACAGGGGATTAAAACAATACTAAGAACGACTATTGACAAAGATAGCAACATAGAGATACATTATTTTGTTGACACAAAGGCACTTTAAGATTACATTACTGTAATTCAAAAACACAACTACTCTAATATCACTCTGGGGAACATGCAGATCACCCAGAACACTCTTTATACAGTTGAAATAGTTGGTAAAATGAAATTTTACTCGTGGAAGTCCATATATGGTAATGTGTGTGTCTGTGTGTATCACGGAGGTCGCGTTGGAATGTTGCGCCCCCGTTGCCTCTTGTGGTGGCGTACCATGTGAGGGGTTGGGGGTTTGATTGGAACATGTTACTCGGCCAAAACAAAGGTAGTTCTGTGGGCAGACTAACTTGATAGCCTGAGGCGTCATACAATTTTGCTGAGAGAAGCAAGATAGTCCTAGTTGTCCAAAACAACTGAATGGGGTAAGTCTTGAAATTTTCCTTCAGTACACAAAGAACAAACGTTAGACACAGTAAGGGAATTGTGGTCGCAGCACGTGATAGTATGAGAAACAAACAGGGGTCTGTTTGTTGATTTCATTAAGTCATGTAAAACATTAACCAGGGCCTGCTTGTAGACACTTGTGTCAGAAAGCTAGCCAATTAGGCCTTTCTGGGTATATGCTCATAGGTGTTTTAGCATGAGAGAAACAATCAGGATTCGCTAATTCAGAACATCTGCCGGATGGACTGTCAGTGTCGTTACAATACTTATCCACATGATAAAGAAGGTCTTGAATGTGCCAAAAATATAAATAACTAATTTTCGACCAAAAACGAAGTTACGGTCTTTTGCCTTTGCACGGCAGTACAGTGGAGGCCAGCAGCACAAACACAAAAAGTGGGCTGATCTAGTGAAAAGGCCTTTTTAAAGCTTGACGAAGGACAGCCCTATGCAGGCTGGTTCACCCATAGAGAATGGTAGAATTTCTGGCGGGAGTTTCCTCTGTCACCAGGATTTACAAGCCTTTGTCTTAAGCGTGCTCACTCGGACTGGCATGCTGAATTGGTGTTTGATGACACAACTACGAAAGATTCTTGTAATACTAATATGTTGCACAGCTATTGGCATATCATGTACACAATCATTTCGATCTTCAGAGTACCAATTTATCGAGACCAAACATGGTATAAGTGGATTACATTGACCGTTGGACCTGTAATAACTACATAGTGTCAAAGAGATCATAGTATCAACAGAATTATTAAAAGACAAAACACACAACAGTAAATCATTCTCAAAATGTTCTGGAATGCATGTTAATTTCATGTTAGTCAATTCATCAATAAATGAATGCAGGAGAGTCTGTTTTGTAGATTGTTTCTGTCTTTCCATGGTCTCTCTCTTGCATTTTGGCCACATTCTTTAACACCCATTGTTACAACCCTATGGTTTGTATTTTGCTGCCTCTCTGTTGTTCTGTCAGTCTCTCTGTGTGTCTGTCTAGGAACGTCATATGATGGATTCCTGCAGGATGATTGGAACGTCATCTGATTGGTTCCTGCACGATGATTGCTGCTCGATCCTGATTGGTGCAGCGTGTTTTAAAAAGACACGTCATCACTTCCTCAAAAGGAAGGAGTGGGTATTGTTTTTGAGCAGAGAGCTTGTTATTCAAGTGTTAAGAGTATTTGAGTGTTAAGAGTATTTAAGTGTTAAGAGTATTTGAGTGTTAAGAGTATTGAGACCGTGAGTACCGTTTGTTTGTTTGTTTGTTTGTTTGTTTGCTTGATTTGAAAGCTGTTTGTACCTAAATATCTCATTGGCCCTGTTGGCACATTTGACCCCTTTGCCTGTTTACTGACACTGATTTGGACTGCCCTTTTCAGTTTTGTTTGCCTGGTTGTACATATTGTAAATACTGATTTATTTTTGGGAAAGTAGGGAGTTTGACGCCATTCTTTTCTTTATTGTAAACTGTTTAATCTCTGTTTTTGGTTAGGGAGATAGGTTTACCGACTGTATTTTCATTTTCTTTTCTTTTGGGTTAAGGTTTAGGGAAGAGGTTTAAATTTAAGGTTGTTTTGTTTGTTATTTTGGCTTTGTCAGCTCCTGAATCATATGTCCCAAATTAAGAAAATAAATAATTTTTGTTCTAATTCCTCGCACATCGTTGACTCTTTCATGTTGCCCCTTTTTCCCTAGACGGGGTGTAACACCCATAAAACCTTATCTGATCGTGGTCCTGACAACTAGGACCATCTTGCCCTGTTTGGGGGAGGATGGGATTCCAGAGTGGAGTGTAAAGATTTTTATGGTACATATGCCAAATAAATGTGTCTGATTGGGTCTCAGTTGTTACAGATTCCCCTTTCGGTCGTGGTTGTCCCTCTCAAGGACAACCATGAATGACGTTGAAAGTGCAGAAAGATCAGACACACCTCTGTCATACAAGGCTGGAAGGCCATGGTGGCCTCTGGTTGCTGGTGTTTCCTGGAGCGTTGGTCGTTCCATCAGGTGATGTAGACAGTAGCCAAGTACAGGTCTTTGAGTTGGTGCAGCAGGTGCCGAGACAGCAGGTGCCTTGACAGGGTGTCACCTGTCATTCTGAAGTCAATTAGTTTCGGGGCAGGTGTTTGCTTGTGGTTGCAGGAAGTGGTTAGGGCTCTATGTAGCATTTGATTTCTTCGTTTGTGATTTAACGTAGGTTTTCAGGCCGACTTAGTGCTGGTGGCAGGAGGTCAGAAGGTAGTTGTTAACCCTCTGGGGTCTGAGGGGGTTTTGGGGTCCTTGAGATGTTCTGACATGCCCTGACATTTGTGCTTTTTTCAGTTGCTTATAAACATATTAATGGCAAAGGTGTAAATTCACTATATTTAGCACAAACAGGGCTACCATAATATGTGAACAACTTGCATGTACATGTTTGTATTTTTGAGAGAATAATGTTTATGCATGGTTTTTTAAAAAACAAAAAACTAAAGTTTCTGAAATAAGGCCATAAAACACATTCTAAATATATGTAAATAAGACTTTTGACGAATGGATGTCGTTGCCTAGAATTTTTTCTTCAAAATTATGTGAAAATCATCCTGCCTAATCATTCACATAACACAATACATTGATTTAAATCTTGTAAAACACTTTTTGTTTGGAAAGGCCATATGCGGATGGGCGTGATTCACACCTGCAGAGTCAATGGGGCCCGCATAATGAGGCTGCATACGTAATGAGCCTTTCATTCAGGTGTGTGACTGAGCCACAAGAATGCAAGGACAATATATAACTGGTTTGTTGTTTTTTCCACAAATTTTGCTTGCAAATTGTACAATATCCAAGGTAAACATTTCTAGTAATTGTGCAGTTAATTGTTCTCATACTGTATTTTCAGATTTGGAATATATTCTCTTCCCGAATGTGTCACTAATAAAGCATAATAAAATTATTTAAAGAGAAGGCTTATAATGACCTTTTAAGATTTTGTTTACATCTATCCTTATATATATATATATTAGGGCTGTCAAAGTTAGCGCGTTAATAACGCGTTAACGCAAAATCATATTAACGGCACTAATTTTTTTAACGTGCGATTAACGCAGCGCGTATTTTCTGTTTGACCCGTGGCCCAACCCCTAGTTGGAGAAATGGAGATACACAGTGTTGCTAATTTAGCGACATTGCAGACCCCTTTAGCGATTTTTTCCCTTCAACAAAGCGCCCAAACCTTATTTAGTTTCTGAGAATCTACCGGTACCGCCGGTACTGCTCTCTCAGCACGCGCGCGCGCGCACCTCTCTCTCTCTCTCGCTCGCTCTCTCTCTCTCTCTCTCTCTCTCTGCGTCTCGCGCGGAGGAGCAGCGCTTTAACTCATAGCACAGATATTATGTTGCTTCTCTATTTTTACAAGTATAGCCGAAATCAGAGCACAGATATTGTCTTTATCTTATGTGAATTTGATTTCACCAGACGACGGCTCGATTATCAGAATTTTTGTCCAGATTAACTTAACATCTTGGAAGGGAGAGCTGGTTATGTCTTAATGGGTCGCGTTTCAGTCACCATTTCAAATTCATTCCGTTGTTTGACAACAGAAACAGTAAAATATACCAATGAAAACAGTTTTATTGAGAATTTAGCTTCATCAAAATGGGCACAGAGAGAGACTACAATGTAATAGGCTAATAAATAATAAATGTACATTTAGCATTTTCAGAAGAGCTGCCCTGTCATGCAAAAATCTAAACATGTTTGTGTTAGTAAATTGCTCAGTGCAAAGAAAGAGAAGTAATGGTAACCTGCCATTTTTTTTGTTCTTTCTACGTGTCTAATAGACATGAACAAGTTCTTTGAAAAACATCTGTGACCTTTGAAACATCTCATCCTTATGCTCTATATTGACTATGGTTTCAATAATAAACATACATTTGCATAAAGCATCTATATTTATCCATGCCCACGTTGATTAGAGTATTACAAACTTGAAAAGTATTAATTTAAGGTACATTTAGAACAATTAAAAAAATGTGCGATTAAATGCGATTAATCGCGAGTTAACTCATGACAATATGCGATTAATCGCGATTAAAAAAATTAATCGATTGACAGCCCTAATATATATATATATATATATATTTAAGGTTATACAATTACAACAACATTTAAAATTGTAACAATATTTCCAATGTAATCTTTCTTTGTATTCGCGATTCATATTAAAACAGTATTTTTGCCAGCTGTAGTAGCTCCACAACAGCACGCATCTGTGCGTTCATTCATTCATAGAAGCGCAATTCATATTAAAACAGTATTTTTGCCAGCTGTAGTAGCTCCACAACAGCACGCATCTGTGCGTTCATTCATTCATAGAAGCGCAATTCATATTAAAACAGTATTTTTGCCAGCTGTAGTAGCTCCACAACAGCACGCATCTTTGCGTTCATTCATTCCGATTAGAACAAAGCAAACAGAACTGACCTAATTCCTCAGCGGGAGCCGTTTGTGTAGTACCTCTGAAGAAGAAGTACAAAAAGATTAAAGAAGAATAAAGAAGAAAATAAAAGAGAGAGCGCTGCTGCAGTGATTGCTTCTTTTACAGTGTATTGATTCTGAATGGCAATAATAAAAGCATACATGAATAACAAATGCTCAGTACATTACATTATCAGTGCATATATCACTTTTCTTACAAAGTAATGACTAGCTGTAAATAAGTAAATTCAAACATATCTCATCCCACTAGAAACGTGTGGCATTTACAACTGACACAGTGACACTTGTTCTGTACAAAGAGAAAACACATTTTCAGACTAAATATTTACCTGGACCCACTAAATGACAGTATGAAATTGATGACAACAATGCAGCTGAGATATCAATTACATGCTCATGCCTAACTAATGTTCACTCCATCGTGTCCAATGTATTTACTACAATAAAGTCACTTACAAGATTGATGAAAACTATGGAAATGCATAACTTAACTCAATTCACAGACATGAAGGAGTTAATTACCCAAATGTGCAAGTTTCAGATAACTCATAAAACTGAAACAACTTAATAAACTCTTATATTCAAACAATGTTGACATAAATGTCTCTCTCTCGTGTATAGCGGGCTAACGTGCTAATCGCGAGGCATCCATGCTAACCATGTGCTCAGAAATGCTAACACATGACACACTATCACTACACTAAAATAAACTGCTTTCAATCCGTACAACTCATCAGTATTGCATTAAACAGTGTTACTACTCAAGACCGAAGTGTTTAAGTTACCTGAAGAAGAAGTACAAAAAGATTAAAGAAGAATAAAGAAGAAAATAAAAGAGAGAGCGCTGCTGCAGTGATTGCTTCTTTTACAGTGTATTGATTCTGAATGGAGCGTATCACGGGCGCGCGCCACATACCGAAGTGTGCGATGACGTCACCACGCTGGTATGCCAAATGAAAATAATTAAATGGATTAATGCACATAACGCTCTTACTCATTTCGTTTACCTAAAGCACACATAAACATTCAAACAATATTAGAAATATCAAGAAAATGACATTGAACAATTCTATAATGCATTTGAAAATAACATTGAACGATTCTATAATGCATTTGAAGAAATTAATAAACATAAAAATCACTATATCACACACTCCCCCACAGAATAAGATGTCGTCCCGACATCTACCAATGCCCTTATAACTTTCCATTGCTATTCATACCCATGACATATAACATCTTTTTTTTTTTTTCCATCACGTTTCCTCTATAATGACACTTTAAGTTCACATTTGCCAACAGTCCTTGTCAACCGATTAAGTCTTTTTGTACTCAAATGTAATAGATCGTACCCCATCTCAAAATAATTTAAAATTCAGGGCTTTCATCCAGTGTCCAAAAGGAAAACAAAACACAAAAGTCCATTTCAGTGCACAAAAATACTTTGAAGTCCCAGGCCGAATGCCATGTAGAGAATTGCACAAATAATGATTCAAAGTCTGTGCAAAAATGTTTCAAAAACTTTTTTCAAAGTGTTCACTCAATGTTTTTATAGGCCTTGCAAAACAGTCCATGTCCCTTTGGCCTAGAAACAGTCCCGTTTATGTGTAGCCTACGTGCATATGTGGGCAACAGTTCTTTGTTTTTTCAAAAATTCTTTCACAGTCCATATGAACAATTAGTGTGTGTACTAGTTGGTAAGAACAATTAGTGTGTGCTCTCAATTTCTGTTTCAGTTCACGTTTAATACACAGATGGTGGTCTCGGGTAGGGAAACACTGTTGGCACCCAAGACGTAAATGTAGGTGTCCACATGTTAGGAAAGTGTGGATCATATCCAGAACCAGTTACTTGCACTTTGTAACAGGTAGGAGTCCCTAAACTATCATAGGTGAACTTCTTTGGTGGACGTCGTTGCCTCCCTGAGTACTGGTATTCTCTTTGCACCTCGACAGGTCTGTCACTTGACTCAATTTCCTCTGGTTCTTTCGCAGGTAAGTTTTCATGTGCACTCGCTGACTCATTTTCAATTTGTCTTCCAAGCAGTTCAAATCTGTTCTCTTTCACAGGTACATGAGCAGGTGTGGGAACATCTTGTTCCGCGTCAGCTGAAGGTAACAGTTCTAGTTCACGCTGATTCAGTGGAGAACTATCTGATGCACTCTGATGAGCAGGTAACTCAGGAGGTGAAAATTGTATTAGCGCTTCCTCTTGTCTCTGATCATTACCACTAGGCTGCTTTCTCAACTGGCAAGGCTCAACTGGTGTATAATACTCAGAGTCACTTTCACTTTCCAACTCACTTTCTTCCATTCGATTTACAGGTATGCTGGAGTTCCCCTGTGGCTGTCTCCGCTGTGATTTGGGTTTCGGCGTTGGATCGACTTCAAGAGGTAAGTAATCGCATGGCATTAGCAAGTTTCTGTGTAATACTCGTGACCTCCCTTTTCCTCGTTCAGGCTTTATCTCATAAATCGGCACATCCTCAGCAACTCGGCGTACAACAACATGAACTTGCTCTTCCCAATAGTTCCGAAGTTTACCTGGTCCTCCCCTCGGAGTCAGATTTCTTACAAGAACTCGACTTCCTGAATCAAGGTCTGTGTATCTCACTTTTTGATCATAATTCCTTTTATTACGCTCGCTTGCCTTTTTTGCATGTTCTCTAGCGATCTCTTGTGCTTCTTGCATCCCTTGTTTCCAAGTCTCCAGGTACTCACTTTTGTTTGTGGGCAGGCTGTCTGTATTAAGCCAGAAGAGAACATCAATGGGCAGTCTCGGGGAACGACCAAACAAGAGGTGAAACGGGGAGAAACCAGTCACTTCACTTTTTGTGCAATTGTAGGCATAGATCAACTTGTTCAATGAGTCTTTCCAACTTGATTTCTGTTTTTCAGTGAGAGTTTTCAACATTTGCAATAACGTCCGATTAAATCTCTCAACTTGCCCATTTCCTTGGGGGTGATAGGGAGTAGTTCTTGAACCAGTGATCCCACTATACTTTTGCAATTGTCCAAACAGCTGATTTTCAAATTCTCCCCCCTGATCATGGTGTATTCTCAACGGAAATCCAAACTTGAGAGCGAAATCGTTAAAGAGTCTGTCTGCCACAGTCTTGCCAGATTTTGACGTTGTCGCATATGCCTGTGCGAATCGTGTGAAATGATCGACGATGACAAGGATATATTCATATCCTCCTCTGCATTTTTCTAAGTGAAGGAAGTCCACTGACACAAGTTCGAATGGGCAAGTCGTCGTGATAGGTTTCAGGGGTGCTCTTATTTCTCTGCACGGTTTCTTTTGCTTAATGCAGGAGCAGGTCCTCAACACATAATGCTCAATGTCACGCTGCATGTGGGGCCAAAAGAAGCGGTCTCTCATTAAACTTGTGGTCCGATCGACGCCTTGGTGTCCCATTTTGTCATGCAATTCCTCCAGTGCAATTTTCCTGAATCCCGTTGGCAATACAAGCTGAGTTCTCTGTGCTGTTTTTCTTTGCAGAATGCCATCCTCATCCAGCATCAACTTATCCCACCCTCTCATCAAACTTTTCGCTGCTGAACCCGCAGACCTCCACTGCTTAGAAGAAGGCTTTACTCCTGACTGTAAGTGATGAATTACCAACTCTATGTCGTTGTCTTCCCTCTGAGCTCTTCTGATCTCTTCTTTTGATAGGGGTCCTGCTAATGTTGTACTGGTCTCTGCAGATGTTGGTGAACTCTGGCAAGCTATAGCAAAGGACCATGGTATCCCTGATTCAGACTGTACTTCCACCGCCTGTATCATGGCTCCTATTGAATCAGATGAAAGCTCCTCTGTGTATTCTGGGACATTTTTTTCCGAGAGTGTTGTCAACCTGGATAATGCGTCAGCATCAATGTTTTCCTTTCCAGGCCGATACCGGATAGTGAAGTGGAAATCAGCAAGCTCTGCGACCCATCGGCATCCCGTTGCGTTCAACTTGGCGGACGTCAAAACGTAGGTGAGGGGATTATTGTCACTGTACGCTGTAAATGTGGGCGCATAGTAAAGATAATCTCTGAATTTTTCAGTGATGGCCCATTTGAGAGCCAAGAACTCCAATTTACCACTGTGCAAATGGTAATTCTGTTCTGCTGTCGTTAATGTCCTCGATCCATAAGCAATCACTCTTAATTTCTCTTCCTGGTGTTGATACAGGACAGCTCCCAATCCCTGATTTGACGCATCGGTGTGCAGTACAAACGGCTTTGTAAAGTCTGGGAACCCCAGCACAGGCGGCTTAACTAGGCAATCAATCAGTTTTTCGAGTGTTTCCTGATGTTGCTCCGTCCATTCAACCAACTGACTTGATGGAACCACATGACTCTTGAGGTAAGTCCCTCTTTTCCCTTTACCTTTTGTTTGTACCTTGTTATTGTCACTTTTCAGCAGGCCATACAGGGGGCAAGCAATCCTCGAGAAGTCTTTAATGTAAGGCCGGTAGTAACTTAACAAGCCTAAAACCTTCCTCAATTCTCCAACTGTGGTGGGTCTCTTTTCCTTCAGTGCTGTCACTGCTACAGTATCTGCTGGATCCATCCTGCTCCCTTCTTTCGAAACTATCCTTCCCAAGTAGCGGACCTCATCTTTGAACAACTCACATTTTTTTGGCTTCAATTTCACCCCATGCGACCGCAGCCGCTGTAAGACTTTTCTTACCGCCTCAACGTGCTCATCAAAGGATTTAGTGAAGACTAAGATGTCATCGAGGTAAGGTACACAAATGTCATCTCGTAGTCCTTCCAGGCATCCTTCCATGAACTGCTGGAATGCAGCAGGAGCATTCATGAGCCCGAAGGGAATACGGACCCATTCATATAACCCCCACGGTGTACAAAAAGCCGTCAACGGTCTACTTGCTGGTGTCATAAAACCTTGATGGTACGCCTTTCCTTGGTCCAGTAAAGAGAAACACCCATTTCCTCCCAAACCATCCAGTATGTCCTGTACTCTGGGAATCGGTTGTCGGTCAGGCACTGTTTTCCGGTTGAGGTCCCTATAATCAATGCACAACCTCAGACTGCCATCTTTTTTTCTGACGCACACAATTGGAGATGAATAAGGCGAATGAGATTTTTCAATCCACCCCTGGGCGATCAAATCATGAAGATAGTCTTTCATTTCTTGGTACAGCGGTTTTGGAACAGATGTATACATTCGCACAACAGGTGTCTGATCTGTTACACTGATGCTCAATTGTAGGTCTTTGACACACCCGATGTCCTCATCTGACTTTGAGAAGGAATGACATTCCTCTCGCAACATTTGTCTGACTTTCTGTTGTTGCTCCAGAGACAAATAACTCACATCCACAGGTGGGTCCAACACACCTTCACCATTAGTCTCACACTCACTTGTTGGCTTCGCACTTTCATTAACACCGGCTGTTGTTAGACAGGATGATGCTGTTGTTGGTAACACTGACTTTATTGTTTGTACTGTCCCAAGCTCAGTCTTTCCTACCAGAAGGATATCGTGTTCGGTCACATTCTGGACACTGATTTGGATCACAGGTCGGCTCCCCTTTTTCAGAGTCAAGAGTCTTTCAATGGGTTCCAGTCCATCAGGGTACTGTAGATTGACAGATGGTTCAAACAACATGACACTATCCTGCTTCATACATGGTGCTTTTACTTGACACTTGACCTGCATGATAGCATGTTTTGGCACAGTCACATGGTCTCTTGTCGTCTTAACTAAATACTCACTTGACCTTTCAGCTGTCACAAGGTTAATGAATGTTTGGACTTTACTTCTCCTCAAACTCGGAAAGGCACATCTAACAGTCTTATTCAACAGTCCTTTGCTCACATCACACTGCCCAATTGCTTCACTCTGTTTCATGACCTGCTCAATTACGTTGTAACCAATGATTGGTTTGGACAACTGTTGGCCTCTTAAGACGAGTACAGGGATGACTAATTCTTTCATTTTGTTTGCAGGGGGAGCCAAGTTGAACGTAATTTCTACCCATCCTTCATAGGGCATGATGGAACCATTGGCTGCGACAAGATGCAAGTTGTCTGTGGCCTCTGTCGCTTCGGAAACTTCTCGTATCTTTACTCCAGGTATGTACTGATCTTTCCACTGTCGATCTACAATGCACACTTGGGATCCTGTGTCCCACAATGCCTCTATTTTGTGTCCATTCAGATAACATGTCACTAAGCATTGTTTACCAACCAAGGAAGTCACAGGCGAATGTTTGTTGACTTGACACTCAGAAATTAGATTGCACTCATAAGGGATGATCTCTGGCTCCAATCCCACTCTTTCCACTTGCTGCTTTGGATACGAAGGGGACAATTTCACTTGATGGGTCACTCCCTGTCCCGCGGTGGTAACCCGTCCTCGTTTAACTGAACTCTACGCTGTGTTCGGGTACCTCTCTCTTTGCAGCCCGCCAGGAAATGTTCATTGCTGCCACAGCGGTAACAATGGGTGCACAGTTCCATCGATCTCGCTTGCTGACAATGAAAACACTGTCTTGGCCTCGAGGGGCGTGACTGTCGGTACGGCTGGAAATACTGTGATTGTGGTGTTGCAACGTATGACTGTGACTCTGCGTGAAACTGCTGTGGATTGAACCCTTGAGCTGCATACTGAGATGAACGAGTTGGTTGGAAATACTGCACTGGCATTGGACTCATCTGCCGTTGATATGGTTGTGCTGTGAAATGAGAAACTTGAAATGGGTACTGCTGTTGTTGCTCACCTCCATTTTGACTCTGCCTCCAGGCCTGGCTCTGCGGCACCTGATTCTCCTCTGAGATGGATTGATGGACTGTTCTTGAAGTTGAGACATCATTGTTGACAGTGCAGCATTGTTGCGGCAGAGGTG
Source organism: Squalius cephalus (assembly GCF_949319135.1). Classification (NCBI taxonomy): domain Eukaryota; kingdom Metazoa; phylum Chordata; class Actinopteri; order Cypriniformes; family Leuciscidae; genus Squalius; species Squalius cephalus. Next base: position 33,686,928 of record NC_137130.1, read on the forward strand.
AGGGTTGCTGCATCGATTCCTTGATCTGCTTAACTTCTTCACTTAAACTTTTCAACTGTGACATCAAATCAGATTTTGGCTGCTTTTGTTTGCTTTTTAAATGCAGAGTTGGTTCACTTAACTGAGTAACATTCACAGTGGCGCTGCGTTCACTTTTCCGTTTACTCTGTCTCTCAGCCTCGTGGGAGCATGCAACATTCAACTTTTCCAGCAGTGTCTCGTCTGTGACTGTGGTGTCTGTCAGGTACGGTTGGAGATCACTCTGGATACGGTCGTTTTGTAGACCTGTTAAGACAGTGTGAAGAAACATATTCTGCACAAGTGCTGGGTCGTATTTCAACCCCGACTCGTCTTCTTGTGACGCAAAGAGAATTTTCTGCCTCAAGTCAAGCACACGTATGAGGAAACTTTGGGGTGTTTCTTTTGCACGTTGTGATTCTGCAGTAAGTTGCTTGTACAATTCAGTGGCATTTTTCTCTTGGTAATGGGACCGAAGAATTCGTCTCAACATTGGTAAGGTCAAATCAGTTTTCCCTTCTAAGTAGCTACGTAATTGAAGGCCTGGTGTAATGGCTCGAATAACTGAATCAACAATCTCGTTCTCTGGGTAGCCCTTATTTAGTCCGCTTTCAATTTGACGTGCCAAACTCGAAAAGGTTAATCTGTCTCTTTGGCCAGGCTCTCCGATAAAACCAGAAATCTTAAACTCCCTGTGCCATACAGTTGGTATCATTTGTCCCTGTGGAGGCAGCGAAGAGTTAACTGCTACACTGTCTGCTGATGCTGGCCTAAGCCTCATGCTCTGTGAAACGGTTGGATGTGTTTGTACAGCAGGAAGCAGATCAGTTGTGTGCTTAATTTCTCCTGGTTGTCTTTGTACTACATTTTCTCTTTCCTCTACCTGTACCGGCGCTGGGCTTGGTTCACTAACATTCACATCAGTTAGCATTATTTCGCTCAATTTATCATTTATGCTTAACAGCTCAGCCATGCCTCCATCCTCAAGTTCCTCCAACTCACTTCGTAGCAGATGATTACTGAGACGACTAACGAGAGAAAGGCGTGTTGCATTTGCTTCTAACTGAATTTCAAGGAACTGACTCAGTTCAATTAATTTTCCTCTTGGCAATGTACACAGCCTCTCACCGATTTCTTCCTGAATACTTTGCAAGTCATCCATCATTGCTGCAGTGTTTCACAGTTGCGCACGTGAACTTTGACTTATCTGTTTTAACTCAGCTGCCTCTGTACCTCCAGTGCATGCTCCGTTCAATCAGTTCTGCCTTGTCACTTTACTCAACTGGTATACATCTGGGTAGTTAAAGGATGAATGTCGCTAGGCGGTTCCCTGCCGATCAAGGTGGATAAACCGTCTGACATCTATCCCAGCGGGGCCTCCAAAATTGTAGTACCTCTGAAGAAGAAGTACAAAAAGATTAAAGAAGAATAAAGAAGAAAATAAAAGAGAGAGCGCTGCTGCAGTGATTGCTTCTTTTACAGTGTATTGATTCTGAATGGCAATAATAAAAGCATACATGAATAACAAATGCTCAGTACATTACATTATCAGTGCATATATCACTTTTCTTACAAAGTAATGACTAGCTGTAAATAAGTAAATTCAAACATATCTCATCCCACTAGAAACGTGTGGCATTTACAACTGACACAGTGACACTTGTTCTGTACAAAGAGAAAACACATTTTCAGACTAAATATTTACCTGGACCCACTAAATGACAGTATGAAATTGATGACAACAATGCAGCTGAGATATCAATTACATGCTCATGCCTAACTAATGTTCACTCCATCGTGTCCAATGTATTTACTACAATAAAGTCACTTACAAGATTGATGAAAACTATGGAAATGCATAACTTAACTCAATTCACAGACATGAAGGAGTTAATTACCCAAATGTGCAAGTTTCAGATAACTCATAAAACTGAAACAACTTAATAAACTCTTATATTCAAACAATGTTGACATAAATGTCTCTCTCTCGTGTATAGCGGGCTAACGCGCTAATCGCGAGGCATCCATGCTAACCATGTGCTCAGAAATGCTAACACATGACACACTATCACTACACTAAAATAAACTGCTTTCAATCCGTACAACTCATCAGTATTGCATTAAACAGTGTTACTACTCAAGACCGAAGTGTTTAAGTTACCTGAAGAAGAAGTACAAAAAGATTAAAGAAGAATAAAGAAGAAAATAAAAGAGAGAGCGCTGCTGCAGTGATTGCTTCTTTTACAGTGTATTGATTCTGAATGGAGCGTATCACGGGCGCGCGCCACATACCGAAGTGTGCGATGACGTCACCACGCTGGTATGCCAAATGAAAATAATTAAATGGATTAATGCACATAACGCTCTTACTCATTTCGTTTACCTAAAGCACACATAAACATTCAAACAATATTAGAAATATCAAGAAAATGACATTGAACAATTCTATAATGCATTTGAAAATAACATTGAACGATTCTATAATGCATTTGAAGAAATTAATAAACATAAAAATCACTATATCACATTTGCTCCTCGAAATGATACTTCCAGAACTTCTGAGGTACATTTTTGCAGGATTATTATCAAGATAGTCTTATTCCTCACAGCATCGTAAAGTACATAAGTCTGAAAGTGAACTCGCGGTGTGTGTTATCCAGCAGATGTGGGCGTTTCACAGGTTTGTTTGGATCGCCTCACATTTGCGTTTGAATAGCGCGCGCTCTCCGTGGGCGGAGCACATTAAAACTTAATTAGCTGAGATGAGAACGACTGACATCTCTCTCTTTGCATACATATTACATAAACTGTGAATATTTGTTTTTTATAAAAATTACTTCATTTAAAAGAAGATAATTCAAGCTTCATGCCTGTATGCCTGTATGCCTGTTTGACTGAGTATTCGCTGAGTTATGGTTCATTTTCGGACGCGTTTCAGAATGGACTACACTGACAGAGAGGAGGCAGAACTCACTTCGTGTTTATTTTTCTTTATTTGGCAAAAAGCACAACACTTTGTTTTTATTGTGAGTATACACAAAAATAATACACATTTAACAGAATCGATTGATGTATGAAACCTGTTTGTAAAATCAAAGTCAAAAGAGTATTTCGGGTCTCAATTCAACTGATTTGAAAAGAAGCGAGCAGATCACGCCGGCGTGATTGCCGACCTCAGAGGGTTAACCTCTCAGTCACGAGAAGTCTGAAGGATTGAAGTGTTGCTCCGTCCTTATGGCGGTGCTGATGTGAGCTTGCCTAAGCTGGGGTAGGCAAGGAGTCAGATGCTTGTACTTTACAGGACTCCTCGGGTGAGTCCTGTTCAGGGAGCTGGTTTGCGAGTGTCAGCAGCTCCGGTTGTTGTGAATCAGGTGTGTTCAACTGTCCTTGTGGAGCCTCCAATTGACACCTGTGTGAATGGTGTGGAGGAGGATGTTGTCGTTGACAGCCGTTGGTCATCCTGTGGTGTTTGCCATGGTGACAGTTCTGTGCTGGTCCTGGGCATGCTCTGGTTTGAAACTCAGTCTCTAGCTGATATGTGAGGCTTTGAGCACAGGTCCGCTCCTTGTGGGACGCTGTGATCTCTCATGTGAGGTTGTTTACCTTCTGTTTCACACCCATAAGGTGGGGTAAGGAGATGATACTCTTGCTCAGCTCGGTGTTTATGTGTAGCTTGTCAAGTGTGTCTTGTATCCTTATCATCTTAGCTGTGGGTGTTAGTAGGCTAAGACTTCTAAGAGGAAATAACTGACTTAAGATGGTTCTTATGGCTAAATTATTTCTCTGGACTTAACTGATGGTTCACAACGGGCTTGACGAAGTGAATGATAGGAGGAAAAGGACAGTTTTCCTATTCAGATTATGCTTATTATCAATCCTCAGGACTATAGTTATGCCCTAGTAATCGTTGAGATTACTTGTTTTGCAGGGTCATAAAAATGAGTGCACTTGTTGAAAATAAACAAAACCACAAATAAAGGTGTCTTTAGGCAAGGCAGACGGCATCAGGCCTGTTGGATCCAGGGCCATGGGCCCCATTCGTGGGGGAGGGGCCCCCAACGTGAGGAGTACAGTGGAGGCCAGCAGCACAAACACAAAAAGTGGGCTGATCTAGTGAAAAGGCCTTTTTAAAGCTTGACAAAGGACAGCCCTATGCAGGCTGGTTCACCCAATGAGAAGGGTAGAATTTCTGGCGGGAGTTTCCTCTGTCACCAGGATTTACAAGCCTTTGTCTTAAGCATGCTCACTCGGACTGGCATGCTGAATTGGTGTTTGATGACACAACTACGAAAGATTCTTGTAATACTAATATGTTGCACAGCTATTGGCATATCATGTACACAATCATTTCGATCTTCAGAGTACCAATTTATCGAGACCAAACATGGTATAAGTGGGTTACATTGACCGTTGGTCCTGTAATAACTACATAGTGTCAAAGAGATCATAGTATCAACAGAATTATTAAAAGACAAAACACACAACAGTAAATCATTCTCAAAATGTTCTGGAATGCATGTTAATTTCATGTTAGTCAATTCATCAATAAATGAATGCAGGAGAGTCTGTTTTGTAGATTGTTTCTGTCTTTCCATGGTCTCTCTCTTGCATTTTGGCCACATTCTTTAACACCCATAAAACCTTATCTGATCGTGGTCCTGACAACTAGGTCCATCTTGCCCTGTTTGGGGGAGGATGGGATTCCAGAGTGGAGTGTAAAGATTTTTATGGTACATATGCCAAATAAATGTGTCTGATTTGGTCTCAGTTGTTACATTTGAAAAAAGATGTGGGAAGTGTGTCAAGAGCGCAGGTTGATGTTTTAAGGTGTTGTACAGTTTCTTCCAAAATTTTGCCATCAATTTCTTTGAAATCAGACAAAGTTACTAATTTCTCAGATGGTCTGATCTGTCTGACCCCAGCGCAACTCAAGGATGTGCTGATCACCTTTCTGATATTATTGATTTTCTCAGAGAAGAAAGAAGCAAACTCACTGCACTTGCTGTCTGAGAGCATTTCACTGGGACTCTGGCTTGGGGGGTTTGTCAGTCTCTCTACAGCAGCAAAAAGAGTGTGTGTGTTGTTTAAATTGCTGTTTATAATACTTGAGAAGAAAGTCAAGTCAAGTCAAGTCATCTTCATTTATATAGCGCTTTTAACAATGTAGATTGTTTCAAAGCAGCTTTACAGAGACAAACGTATAATTTAAGGTAACCGAGATTGATTTGGCTTTATAGCGGTTCTTTAATAAAGTTATTTTCCAGCTAAAGTTAGTTTTGATTGATTCGCTTCCGTCGTATCAATCATTTGTTATTAAATTAGGGGCCGCTAAGATGACACCATTCTCTCTACACAGACTTTAAATGCGAACCTGTGAGAAACGCTGATGGCGTTCACAATGCCTTAAGAATTGGTTCTATAGTTATGTGCGTTTTAATATATGTGCACAGGTTTGGAATTCCCTACAAACCAAGCCTAAACAAAGTACTGGTGTTTCCTTATAATTTTTGATACAGAATTTTATTTTATTTTATCAATTCGGGGTAGATACGTAAATTGAGTTTCCCGACGACGCTTTATCTGTAGAGTGGTAAAGGGATCATCCATAGGGAGAGACTAGTTGGCACTTCAGCACTGTGTTGTCATAGGGTCCAGACGCAGGTCCTTCATCAGGGGTCCGTTCTTCGTATGTCGCTAACTCAGTTAGCTGGATTTGATTGTTGGTGATTTGGCATGATCTTGGATTGTTTGGTTCTTCGACGCTCATCCTGGACTTGCTGTCATAGCAACATGTGCGCAAACTTAAACCTGCTCGGGAGCAGGCTTATTTCATGCTAACAGGATTAGATCCCGGCTTCATAAGCGGAGCTGATACGGGAAGTCCAGCGCAGCGCGATAGTGCACTTTCTGAGATATATATTTTTTCTCGTGATTCGTGAGATTGTCGTTTTTTGTCGCTTTTATGTTTAAAAGACAGTTTTAGTTTTTTTTTTTTTTTGTGGCATCTCCAAGCCACTTAAGACCCAATGTTGTAAAGCAGTTTTTATTTTTTTTATTTTTTTAGGCTATCATAATTTTTTATGAAGATCATACAATCATGACCATGCCGATTACAGATATGTCACTCAGGCTTCACTACCGTGATTGGTACCATAGACTATAGGCTACCATAGACTGCCATCAAGGCCTCAATGAAGGGGATTATGTGAACAGAAAGGGGGTTCACAATGTAAATGTGCTGCCCAGTTACTATTGTGATTCTTAATATTCCAGATTAGTAATATTATATCAAATTTAAAAAAAGGCAGTTGACTAAAATCTTCCATATCACAAATGTGAAAGCAAAATGGCCAGGATCTGTGCATGACTTAATAATTTTCAGAGATTCACATTTATGCACATTATTTGAAAGTGGTAAGAAAAGTTCCACAATTAAATATCAAGCTCACTGTATTACATACACTTATGCTGATCCTAACAGAACTGCATTTTTTTCATAGGTGATTATGACATGTTCCTGCCTGCAGACAGGTGTTTTATGACCCCATTCCCTGACCCAAACCAGTTACAATGCAGCTCTAGCCAGGACAAGGGCACTTTGGCTAACTAAAGGGAAGATTTCAGTGTCTGAAAAGTCTGAGGGTTGCACACCTGACAGGGCCTGTGACATTGTTGCATGTGCCATATTACACAACATTGCCAAAAAAACTCCCCACTTTTCATTAAATGTTTAATAAAAGACAAATATGCTTAGTTCCTTGAGTTTTATTTCAATTGTTCTTTGTAAAGAAAAGCCAGTGGTCAAGTGCCTGCAACAAGAGATATTAGACACATGCCTCATGCAACAAATAAAAAGGAGACGTTGGCTCTACACTGCCCACCTGTAGGCCTATGTCTCCTCTGTCTGTGCAGACTCTTCTGTAGGCCTTTCTGTAGATGTGGAATCCTGCAACTTATATTACAGCCATAAAGCATACAAGTATAAATTAAGTAAAGTTATTTATGCACTTGCAGGTATGCTAGTTCCTCATATGACAGTTATCTGAGAGGGTTTATTCACTGTCCAGTGCAATGGAAACAAATGGACATTACAAAGTCTTATACTTTCTTTCCTTTGGAAAGTTAGAAAATGTCCACTTACTGCACATATTTCAGCCACCACTTTCTTGGGAACAGATACAAGTGTTGGTGTATTATGTAAAAGTGCACAAAAGAGGAAAACACAATGTCATTACAATGAACTACACTGGGGAAACATGTGATCAATAACTCATGGCAAAATATTTTTACATTTAACATAAGTTTATCAGTTTTCACTTTCACAAGTCAAAGCAATTCATCATTACTCAAGATTTAACAGTTGAAATGACTATACGGCCTTAATTTAATGCAGCAAAAATTATTTTACAGTGTAGGCTACTAAGATCTTTTCTATTTTTTCTCAGCCTTTTTCTTGGTTGCTTTTATAAACAGACAACCATTTATTTAACAGTACGTTTTATAAAAGATACTATAATTTAACTAAAAATTACCATTATGTAGAATATTTTTGTACTTCACTTTTATTTGTTCCCATGTTCTATTGTGGTGACTGACATTACAATGTACAAAGTAATTATGCAATTATTAAAATACAAAAATATAGGCTAATAAGTGATAAAAACATCTAACATGGCCACTTCTAACGGATTTAAATTGGCTGCTACTTTTTGCCAGCCCTCTCTCCTGGCTTTTGCAGACTTTGAGGTGTTCCCTGGCGTTTTGATTAAACATTAAAATTCCGAATAAACTTCGACTATTAGTTCTTGCTCTGCTGAGGAGAAAAACTGAGCGCGCTCTTTGGCCACGCTGAACAGCCAATAGCAGCGTTGCTGATCAATGTTTCTACTATCGATACATATCCCCTTTTAACCAGCGCATGAACGCGCAATTATCTCAGATAACTCAATCCAGCGATACTAATCATATCCGGCAAGTGTGTTCGAAGAACCGAGTTAGCCAGATCATGATTCGCACGATGATATCATCTTGGATGTGTCATTTGATCTCGGATGTAATAAGCAACGTACGAAGAACGGGCCCCAGATCTGGATACGGCCTGGATCCGGCAGGCTGCGGGAAAACCTCGGGATAAACAAAAGACACTAAAATTAGCGTAGATGCCATTCTTCTTATGATGTAACGAGTACAGGATTTATGGGAAGTGTTCCCGGTTCCATCTGACCTAATCTATGCAGCCTAACACTGAATTATAGAAGTCTATAATGTATTATGTGAATGCTAGATCAAAGAGATGTGTCTTTAGTCTAGCTTTGAACTGACAGAGTGTGTCTGCTTCCCGGACAATGGTAGTGTAGCAGGGTGACTGAATCCACTTATGAGGATCTCATTCACCTGTGCTTCGTTTAAGCCCCCGCCCCTTTCTTATATATAAGGGATGTGTGGTGGCCACTTGGTATGTGTCTTGGTATCGCCCTTGTGACGTCATCCGTGGCTGCCGCAGGTATGTGATTGTTTGTTGTGAACTCGTGCTTCTCGTTCTGTGCGGGCGGTTGATATGAATTTCTCTCACTGTCAGGCTTAGACGGTAAGGGGTTTTCCCCGCCTGCTGTGTGTTTGCTGCCCACTCCTTACAGGTATGTGTAGCCTTTTTGTTAATGAGAAGAAATTGGCCACGGTTGGCAATTTATCATCTGTTTTGTCTTCAGTGGCATTGATAGCATGTCACCTATATGTTCCTGACTGAGCGGCTGTATTACATTTATGCTGCGCGACTACGAAGCAGTATGTGTGCCGTGATCATCCCACAGTATGTAAGAGTATAGTTTTGTGTGTTAATAATTTGCTTCTGTTTTTAACATTATCTTTCTGCTCGGCAGGCCCCCCCTGCGTAACCGAGGGTCTCTTGGGCTATTCGTGAGAATCGAGTAGCAATGCTGAACTGTGATCACGTATAATTGCGACTGCGTCGCTGTTTTGCCTCGACGTTCATCACAATAGCAACTATTAACTGCTGTGACTCTGTCGCACGTTGCTATTGAGTACTGTGTATTCCTCTGACTGTGCGAGCTGGTTGGTTGTCTCCTCTGGCCGCCGTCTATTGAATTCCATTGGTTTGAAGCATCTTGTATGTATGTTTAACTGTGGGTAATGTATGGTTGTATGTTTGATTATTTGGTTTATTTCCATGTCAACTTGTTTTTATGTGGTACTGAGTCCTAATTATGTCAAGTGGTTTAGATCTTTGAATTATTTGACTTGTTTTACTCTTTTGGATTGTATTCATGTTCAGTGTTTCTCATTTTTGTCTTTTGCAGGAGCTGGGGTTTTCTGGAGGGTGAAGGCGACGCTGCCATTTGTGTGGTGTGTTCACACCTAGTGCTGTGTGTCTTCTGGCATTTAACCCTTCACGTGTGTGTGGGTATTTGTTGTGGATTATTTGGGTGGGTTTGCTTTCCAGTTTGGCAGCTGGCCCGTACCTCCAGATACCGCGGCTCTTGATTTGTTGAGTTTCTTTAAATTGCGTTTGTTATTTACTGTGTGTGTATGAGTAGATGCTAATTGATGGTGTTCAGTTATTATAATGCCAATGTGAATTTTTAGCTATTTTATTATTCAACATTGACGAGCAAAATAAACTTTTCTATGTCTCATGTCCTCTCACCCACCCACTCAAAAACGAACCTGTGTGCCCTTAGGGCTATTTCCCTGGTTTTCCGGGGTGGTGTAGTCGATCATATATTGCCATTTCTGTTGAAAGTGTGGTAAACCTTTCTCAATTCTCTTACACTCGCACCGCCAACGCTACAGTAGGAAGACTGTTCCAAAGTTTTGGTGCTAAATAGGAGAAGGATCTACCGCCAGCAGTCGATTTTGATATTCTAGGTATTATCAACTGGCTGGAATTTTGAGATCGCAATAGACGTGAAGGACTATAATGCGTTAAGAGCTCGCTCAAGTACTGCGGAGCTAAACCATTTAGTGCTTTGTAAGTGATCAGCAATATTTTAAAATTGATGCGATGTTTAATAGGGAGCCAGTGCAGTGATGACAGAACCGGGCTAATATGGTCATACTTCCTGGTTCTGGTAAGAACTCGAGCTGCTGCGTTTTGAACAAGCTGTAGTTTGTTTATTAAGCGTGCAGGACAACCACCCAGTAGAGCATTACAATAATCTAGCCTTGAGGTCATGAACGCATGAAGTAACTGTTCCGCATTTGTCACTGAGATCATATGGTGTAATTTAGATATATTTTTAAGATGGAAAAATGCAGTTTTACAGATACTAGACACATGACTTTCAAATGAAAGATTGGTATCAAAGAGCACACCCAGGTTCCTAACCGACGACGAAGACTTAACAGAGCAGCCATCAAGTGTTAGACAGTATTCTAGGTTATTACGTGTGGGAGTTTTTTGTCCAATAATTAGAATCTCTGTTTTTTCAGAATTTAGAAGTAGGAAATTACGAGTCATCCAATTTTTTATATCAGCTATGCATTCCGTTAATTTTGTGAATTGTTAGTTTTCGTTTGGTTTTGAAGAAATATACAGCTGAGTATCGTCAGCATAACAATGAAAGCTAATTCCATGTTTCCTAATGGTAGCATGTACAGAGTGAACAGCAGCGGTCCTAGTACTGAGCCTTGTGGTACGCCATACTGAACTTGTGATCGATGAGACATCTCTTCATTTACTGCTACAAACTGATAACGGTCAGATAAGTATGATTTAAACCATGCTAGTGCAATTCCACTAATGCCAACATAATTTTCGAGATCGGCCTGTAATTGACTAATTCTGTAGGATCAAGTTGTGTTTTTTTAACAAGCGGTTTAATCATCGCCATCTTAAAAGTTTTTGGTACGTATCCTAGAGACAAAGATGAATTAATGATATTAAGAAGAGGATCTATGACCTCTGGAAGTATTTCTTTCAGTAGCTTAGTCGATATAGGTTCTAACATACATGTTGTAGATTTAGATGATTTAACGAGTTTAGTAAATTCTTCCTCTCCTATAGCAACGAATGAATCAAATTTTTCCTCAGGGAGACTACAATGCACTGCCTGATGCGATACTGTAGTAGACGGTTGCATAGTTATAATTTTCTCCCTGATATTATCAATCTTATAAGTAAAGAAGTTCATAAAGTCATTGCTGCTTGTAAACTTCGGTGCTTGAAGCTTTCTTTTTCGTTAGTTTAGCCACCGTTTCAAATAAATACCTAGGATTATGTTTATTTTCTTCTAATAGGTTTGAAAAATAAGCAGATCTAGCAGCTTTTAAGGCCTCTCTGTAAGCAATCGAGCTCTCTTTCCATGAAATGCGAAATACCTCTAGTTTTGTTTTCTTCCAGTTGCGCTCCATTTTTCTGGCTGCTCTCTTAAGGTCCTGAGTGTGCTCGTTGTACCACGGCGTTGGAATATTTTCTTTAATCTTCTTTAAGCGCAACAGAGCAACTGTGTCTAAAGTGCTGGAAAAGAGAGAGTTAAAAGTTTCTGTTGCAATATCGAGTTCTTCTAAGCTATCTGGGATGCTGAGATGATGAAACTGATTAGGAAGATTATTAATAATCTTTAGTGGCAGAAGTGATAGTTCTAACATATTTGAAACACGGAGTCGGCTTTGCAGCCTTGGCTAAATGAAGTTTACACGAGACTAGATAATGATCTGAGATGTCATCACTCTGCTGCAGAATTTCAACGGCATCAACATCTATTCCATGTGATAATATTAGATCTAGAGTATGATTACGACGATGAGTAGGTCCTGACACGTGTTGTCTAACTCCAATAGAGTTTACAATGTCTTTAAATGCCAAACCCAATGCGTCTTTTTCATTATCTATGTCTATTTTATCTATCTATTTTAATGTATATTAAAATCACCAACAATTAGTACTTTATCTGCAGTCAATATTAATTCTGATAGAAAGTCCGCAAATTCTTTGATAAAATCTTTATGGTGCCCTGGTGGCCTGTATACAGTAGCCAGCACAAATCTCAAATGTGATTTATCATTTATACTATATATTTTTACATTAAGTACTAACACTTCAAAAGAATTATATTTAAAACTTGATTTCTTAGTGGTTTTGAAAATATTACTATAAATTACAGCAACTCCTCCTCCTTTGCGTTTCAGACGAGGCTCATGTTTATAACAGTAATCTTGCGGGGTGGACTCATTTAAAGTAATGTAATCGTTTGGTTTTAGCCAGGTTTCTGTCAAACACAGTACATCTAGGTTATTATCTGAAATCATATCATTAACAATGAGTGCTTTTGAAGTAAGCGATCGAATATTCAGCAACCCAAGCTTTAGCATTTGCTCATCTGTATTATAGCTGTTTTTTATTTGTTGAACATCAATTAAATTTTTAACCTTAGATGGGTTTAAACGGTTTTTGGATTTCCAAATTCGGGGAACAGACACAGTCTCTATATGATGATAGCTAGGTGAAAGAGGCTCTATGTGATGGGATTTATCTGACCTGGGTGACGCGAGGCCGCTAGCAGACAGTCGGTTTAGCCAGTCTGTCTGCTTCCTGACCTGAGCCCCAGATTGTCATGTTTGAGCTGTAAGACTATGTGCCATATTACTAGAGAGAAGAGCAGCACCATCCCTGGAGGGATGAATACCATCTCTTTTCAACAGGTCAGGTTTGCCCCAAAAACTTTTCCAATTGTCTATAAATTGTATATTATTAAGCGGACACCACTTAGACAGCCAACCGTTAAGAGAACACAATCTACAAACTATCTCATCACTCCTGCGAACAGGAAGGGGGCCAGAGCAAATTAGCTCTGTCTAGCTTTGCTTTCACGAAACCACACCAGTAAGCCTACTTCAGCCAATCAAGTGCCAGACTTCCTTTCTCTTCCCATAGCTTAGATGGTCTTTGCAGCCCTTGTGAATGGAGCTCCATAAACATGTGTGACAGGGGTTCTGGGAGTCCTGCTGGCCAACAAACACAGAGGCTAGCTGGCCACCCCCCACGCAGTTGTCAACAAACTATTTTATGCTATCCAGCGCCTGGTCCACGCTGTGGCGCAATGGATAGCGCATTGGACTTCTAGATTGCAAAATGAGGCCTTTCAAAGGTTTTGGGTTCGAGTCCCACCAGAGTCGTAACTTTTGCCGTTTTGTCAACCCCATACTGCACAGTGTTGCCCTCAGGTAACAGAAAGCTTTTGAGGCCTCTTGTTCTCAACGCGTTCATTTAAATAATGTCAATGTAGTCAAAAGGCTTCAAAACTACTCTTTGGTTTACTACCACATTTGCTTACGGAAACCTCTTGGCTCTTGCACACAAGGACCGGCCGTCACCACAGAGAAGTGCCAGACTTCCTTTCTCTTCCCGTAGCTTAGATGGTCTTTGCAGCCCTTTTGAATGGAGCTCCATAAACATGTGTGACAGGGGTTTTGGGAGTCTTGCTGGCCAACAAACACAGAGGCTAGCTGGCCACCCCCTACGCAGTTGTCAACAAACTATTTTATGCTATCCAGCGCCTGGTCCACGATTTGCATCTTTTCTCTATGTTTTGATCCTCTGGGTCGCCCTTTTGGCAACAGGGAGCGGAGGTAGGTGCCGTGGCTTAGTTGGTTAAAGCGCCTGTCTAGTAAACAGGAGATCCTGGGTTCAAATCCCAGCGGTGCCTTTGACGATATCCGTGTGTGTCACCAGGCTGTGAACCCTTGCAGTCGCTTGCTTTTCTGAGAACTGACCACAAACGGTGAAACCGAGGTCTTCCTTTGCAGTTGCTTCCATTTGCAAATCATCCCTGAGCTGTTGTTGAAGGATAGTGTCCCAAGTTGATACGTCTTGGCAGCAAGGTGCCGTGGCTTAGCTGGTCAAAGTGCCTGTCTTGTAAACAGAAGATCCTGGGTTCGAATCCCAGCAGTATCTCTACTCAGGAGATCCTGGGTTCGAATCCCAGCGGTGCTTTTGACGATATCTGTGTGTGTCGCAAGGCTGTGAACCCTTGCAGTCGCTTGCTTTTCTGAGAACTGACCACAAACGGTGAAACCGAGGTCTTCCTTTGCAGTTGCTTCCATTTGCAAACCATCCCTGAGCTGTTGTTGAAGGATAGTGTCCCAAGCTGATACGTCTTGACAGCAAGGCGCCGTGGCTTAGCTGGTCAAAGCGCCTGTCTTGTAAACAGGAGATCCTGGGTTCGAATCCCAGCGGTGCCTCTACTCCGTTGGCTTTGCTCTCTGGGACCATTCTTGGACAGAGGGCCTCAGAACTTTGAATTGTGTTTCAACTATGCAGAGGCTTGAGTTCCTGTCCTTTCTGCCTGCATAGTGTACAGCATTAAGGCCTGTTCACACCGGGACGAATTTCGCGCGCGATATTTGCCGACGTTTAACGCCTCGTGACTAAAAAAGTGCGCCAATGTGAGTGTGCACACCGATGCGAAAAACGCCACGCGTAAAAGCGTCGTTTTTTTTAAAAACGCCTCGGGTTCGTTTTTTTGGTTTGACGCGCCGCGTCAAAAACTATCCAACCAATGAGATTGGCGCTTTTGCTCATGTGTCTGGAGCTTCTGAAGTTACAGTAAAACACAACTTGGGGGCGCTCAAACACAAAACGGTCTTGCCGAGCACACATACGTAACGGCGAAGAAGATATACGCCACGTAGCATCTACACTGCCGGGAAGAAATAAGACGAGGAAGATGCAAGGCAATATGAATGTAGAGCTGCTGGTCTCGTTGGTGTCGGAACATAAAGAATTATATGACAAACGCGACAGCGACTACAAAAATCTTGATAAAAGAGAACTGTTATGAGTGGTATTGCAGAGCAAATGGGCCTTGATGGTGAGTTTCATTTCACTTAATTGTCTTTCATGTAAATAGGCTTGTAACTTTTTCCCACAAACATTTGACAACCGGGGTATTTCTGTTTTACATTAAGCGCCATCTAATGTCAGGGAATGAATTTGCATGTTCACTCGGCTCATCGTCAGCGAAAATCGCTTGGGTGTGAACACAAAAAACGCGTTGAAAAACGCTGGCGAATAACGTGCGCCGATATTCGTCCCGGTGTGTACGGCCCTTTACAGTGTTGGATGTGTCATGAAAAACAATCACGTGGCGCAATGGATAGCGCATTGGACTTCTAGATTGCAAAATGAGGCCATTCAAAGGTTGTGGATTTGAGTCCCACCAGAGTCGTGACTTTTGCCGTTTTGTCAACCCCATACTGCACAGTGTTGCCCTCAGGTAACAGAAAGCTTTTGAGGCCTCTTGTTCTCAACGTGTTCATTTAAATAATGTCAATGTAGTCAAAAGGCTTCAAAATTACTCTTTGGTTTACTACCACATTTGCTTACGGAAACCTCTTGGCTCTTGCACACAAGGACCGGCCGTCACCACAGAGAAGTGCCAGACTTCCTTTCTCTTCCCGTAGCTTAGATGGTCTTTGCAGCCCTTGTGAATGGAGCTCCATAAACATGTGTGACAGGGGTTCTGGGAGTCCTGCTGGCCAACAAACACAGAGGCTAGCTGGCCACCCCCTACGCAGTTGTCAACAAACTATTTTATGCTATCCAGCGCCTGGTCCACGATTTGCATCTTTTCTCTATGTTTTGATCCTCTGGGTCGCCCTTCTGGCAGCAGGGAGTGGAGGTAGGCGCCGTGGCTTAGTTGGTTAAAGCGCCTGTCTAGTAAACAGGAGATCCTGGGTTCGAATCCCAGCGGTGCCTTTGACGATATCCGTGTGTGTCACCAGGCTGTGAACCCTTGCAGTTGCTTGCTTTTCTGAGAACTGACCACAAACGGTGAAACCGAGGTCTTCCTTTGCAGTTGCTTCCATTTGCAAACCATCCCTGAGCTGTTGTTGAAGGATAGTGTCCCAAGCTGATACTCCTTGACAGTTAGGCACTGTGGCTTAGCTGGTCAAAGCGCCTGTCTTGTAAACCAGAGATCCTGGGTTCGAATCCCAGCGGTGCCTCTACTCCATTGGCTTTGCTTTCTGGGACTGTGCTTGGACAGAGGTCGTCAGAACTTTGAATCGGGTTTCAACTATGCAGAGGCTCGAGGTCCTGTCCTTTCTGCCCGCAGAGTGCACAGCATTACAGTGTTGGATGTGTCATGAAAAACAATCACGTGGCGCAATGGATAGGCCATTGGACTTCTAGATTGCAATTCAAAGGTTGTGGGTTCGAGTCCCACCAGAGTCGAGACTTTTGCCATTTTGTCAACCCCATACTGCACAGTGTTGCCCTCAGGTAACAGAAAGCTTTTGAGGCCTCTGTGGCGCAATGGATAGCGCATTGGACTTCTCTATTGCAAAATGAGGCCATTCAAAGGTTGTGGTTTCAAGTCCCACCAGAGTCGTGACTTTTGCCGTTTTGTCAACCCCATATTGCACAGTGTTGCCCTCAGGTAACAGAAAGATTTTGAGGCCTCTTGTTCTCAACGTGTTCATTTAAATAATGTCAATGTAGTCAAAAGGCTTCAAAATTTCTCTTTGGTTTACTACCACATTTGCTTACGGAAACCTCTTGGCTCTTGCACACAAGGATCGGCCGTCACCACAGAGAAGTGCCAGACTTCCTTTCTCTTCCCGTAGCTTAGATGGTCTTTGCAGCCCTTGTGAATGGAGCTCCATAAACATGTGTGACGGGGGTTCTGGGAGTCCTGCTGGCCAACAAACACAGAGGCTAGCTGGCCACCCCCCACGCTGTTGTCAACAAACTATTTTATGCTATCCAGCGTCCTGGTCCACGATTTGCATCTTTTCTCTATGTTTTGATCCTCTGGGTCGCCCTTCTGGCAGCAGGGAGTGGAGGTAGGCACCGTGGCTTAGTTGGTTAAAGCGCCTGTCTAGTAAACAGGAGATCCTGGGTTCGAATCCCAGCGGTGCCTCTACTCTGTTGGCTTTAATCTCTAGAACTGTTCTTGGATAGGTTCCAGGCTCTGTGGCACAATAGATAGCGCATTGGACTTCTAGATTACAAAATTAGATCATTCAAAATTTGTGTTTTCAAATCACTCCAGAGTCGTGACTTTTGTTAAAGGGATACTTCACCTCTGGAAAGATGAATGTGTATTTAAAATTGGTCATTTATGTAGAAGAAATGTGAAATTATTTTTGAATTTGGAGCTTTCTAGACTGAGAAAAGACAGAAAAATTATTTTTGGCTTATGTGGATGAAAGACAACAACTCCCAGAATGCACTTGCTTCGCTGCCCTAGGAGGCCACTCCCAAGCCACGCCTACCGGTAAGAGAGCGCAGTTTAAAACAACAAGGCTAGGCTACTAGTGAGTCTCCGTGATGAGTCTGATTTCGAGATCGCCCAAAATGTCCGGGATTCGGCTTTTGCGTTCTACAGTCGCCATTCATTATGTTTACTGTGGTGAGCAGGACGAGGCTGAGGGGCGCGGGAGAACGGTGCGAGGCCGGTGGCGTGATTACTGAGACGCACCGGTCTCGTATCTCCCACGGAGGAGCATGAATTTTCTTAGCAATGATAAAACGCACATCAACCGATCACTTGTTTAGCATTCATGTAAACACTACATTCAGATTCACCAATCGGAATGAATTCAATTAGATTGAAACAAAAGGTGTGCATGTAAACAATGAATGGCGACTGCAGAAAGCAAAAGCCGAATCCGGACATTTTGGACGATTTCGACGGCCGGACTTGTCCGGGAAAAAGAGGATGGTAACCCCTACTACTCAGTTTTCTCCTACTACTCAGCTTTCTCCACAGAACAAGAGCCTGCTAGCTTAGCTTCCAAAAAAAGATGGCTGACACTATATGTACATTCTGTGAATGAGATCCCACCCTCTATGGGCGGGTTGAAAACATGCGGAACAAGCTCCTACTACTGGCTGAAGTCTTTAGCCTCTGGCCAAAAAATCCTCCGATGACGCAAAATGATGATTTTTGCGTCATTGGAGGATTTTTTCCAGACAAAAAATACATAAATCTCTCGTCTCAGGGGGATATGAGGGTGGAAAGCATGGTAATTCGAAAATACTACATGTTTTCTACTAATACAAAGCTTAATGCTAAATCCTGAAGTATCCCTTTAAAGATGCTATCCATTGCACCACAGAGTGCAAGTCTGGCATCACGTGATACAAGACAGTGACTCCTATACCTAATTGGATGGCTCTTGGGCATGATTTGAAGCCTTTTGACTTGATTGACATTATTTTAATTAATATGTTGACAACAAGAGGCCTCAAAAGCTTTCTGTTGCCTGAGGCCAACACTGTGATGATATACATATATATGAACATTTGTTCAAGTCTTGCATTCACATTATTCAAGACAGTGACTCCCTTACCTCACTGGATGGTTACTGGGCATGTTTTGCATCTTTAGATTTTTTTAAAGGCATATTTTAGTCAAACTTCAAAGTTCTTTAGTTATATCAGCAATTATCAGTTATATCTGAATTATACTCAAGTCTGTGATTTTGACTAAATGGCAGTTACGTCAGTGTTTGATATATTTATTTATGCCATATTTCTAAAAGACTTTCTGCAGCTAACTCAGTGCAAGTAGGAAGTTAATTGTTACTACACTGGCAGTCACGCCCGCTGATAGGGGGGACAAATATGAAGGTAATATGACGTCATAAAGAATCGCATGCGCAGGGTAAGATTTGTGAAAGTGTACATAAGATTGCAAGCGTAAATTAAATTTGCATGCACAAGAGAAGGTTTGTAAAGGTGTAAATAGCCTTTCAAGTGTAAGATAAAAATATTTGCAGCTTATTTATTTATCTATTTTATAAAAAATAACTATATTTACTGTTATTCGTAAGTGTAATTCACGCATTGTGAAACTGCAGCTTCATGCTAACGCAAAATAAATAGGATATGTATTCTGACTTCCATTTTTCCGCGCTTACACTTTTGACACATTTTTTTTTCCGCACAAATATGGCACAAAGCGGGCTGGATCCCGCTTGACAATTATGTTGATCAGGGCATATATCAGGGCATATATATCTTGGGCCCCGCTTACCTCCCAGGCTCAGGATTTTTTTCTACTATCACCCCTGCTTAACAGCTCTGCAGACACTCATAAAAGTAAAGTTAGGAGGGGATGTTTCATTGAGGATTGTTGCTCTGCAGCTGTCTTCTAGCCAGGTTTCATTTAGAAGCATAAAATCCAGGTTGTTTGTGGTTATTAAGTCGTTGACTAGAAGTGATTTATTTTTAAGTGAGCGGATGTTTAAGAGTGCTAACTTAACAGGGGGAGGGAGAGGGAGGGAGGGGGAGGGAGAGGGAGGGAGGGGGAGGGAGAGGGAGGGAGAGGGAGGGAGAGGGAGAGGGAGGGAGAGGGAGGGAGAGGGAGGGGGGGGGAGGGAGGGAGAGGGAGGGGGAGGGAGGGAGAGAGGGAGAGAGGGAGATAGGGAGGGAGAGGGAGGGAGGGAGGGAGGGAGGGAGAGGGAGAGGGAGAGGGAGAGAGGGAGGGAGAGGGAGAGGGAGAGGGAGAGGGAGAGGGAGAGGGAGAGGGAGGGGGAGCTGGGCCGGCAGGCTTTGGTGGTTGCGGTGCCTGCCGTTTTTTGGTTGATATCTGGGGGCTTGCAGCAAAAGAGTGGGATAGTTTGGTTCCAGCATACACCAGTTCTTCCATTTTCTGTGAGAAGCACAGAAGTGAAGATGCTGGAGAGAGGGATAAAGTGTCTGGTGAGAGGGTACTCAATGCTATACAGAGAAAGCAATCTTTCCACTCGCCCCAGGCCAGCACATACAGAGTCAACGGCAAGCTTCAGCTCAGTTCTCTCAAAGTAATTCGTACCTCGAGAACAATTCGAGAAAAACTGTACCCTCTGTACTCTCTGCTAGAGCTGGAGAGTAAAGAGATCACAGATAACACATGATTTACGATGAGAGGTGAAGAAAATACCACCTCTCGAATAAAGACAGTGCACTTATTGGTCAGAGCTCATCCAGGAGGCTGGACAAACATTTGACTTTAAAATCTTAGGACACAAACAAAGCATTAGAACGTATAGGAGAAGATACTTAGAGTAGATTTACAGATGATCATGGAGAAGCCTTTCTTTTCTTTTCCGTTGAGAGTCTCAGTTCTAAGTTAAGTTTTGCTGCAAAGTTTCGATCAACGAATCAACTGCAAAGCCCGCTTCCAACTTCAAAGACTTTTCATCCATCCGCCAACACACCGCGTGATTGACCTCTCTGTATAGCATTGAGTACCCTCTCACCTAAATACTGTACAGAGAAAGCAATCTTTCCACTTGCCCTGGGTCTGCACATACAGAGTCAATGGCAAGCTTCAGCTCAGTTCTCTCAAAGTCCCCCACCACCGCTTGCTTAGACAGTAGGGACTTTAAGCAACAGCCTCTGGTGGAACGGCAATGGCATTGTGTCGTTCTATTGCACACACGCGACATTAACTGCTACCTCGCGACGTTCTACTGTAACTGTCTACTACGGGAGAACAGCTGATTTGCCGTAGTCGTTGACAGATCGTGACAGATTAAGAAAGTTAATGTTATGTTTTAGGTTATGTGGCATTGTAATCGTTTCTGTATATCATTAAATGCCAAAAGCAACCATTCTCATGCTCAAAAATCACTTCCTTTTTTGTATTTTGTCTGATGATTAAATTACCCCTACGCCGTCCTCTTTACTGTTGCTTAGTGATTTTTACGCTCTTTAGCTACAGCAGTTAACGCTTACTTCCAGCTGCCGTTGCCGTTCCATCAGCAGCTGTTGCTTAAAGTCCCTAGTAACCAAGCATTACATCTTATCTTGAAGAGGAAGACCACCTCCCTCAAAGGCTGGGAAGAGCACAGCAAGAGATTAGGGAAGGTCTGCAACAAACCTTCGCCCGAACAGGGACTTGAACCCTGGACCCTCAGATTAAAAGTCTGATGCTTTACCATTTGAGCTAGGGACATAACAGCACTTTCTCTTTAAAGTGTTCATGGTTTGTCAGCTTAAAGTTTGTGGCATTAAAGGATGAAGACCACAATTTATAAAGGGACGAGAGAGATAGGCTTCTCCTTCCAAAGCTAGGAACACTGACATCGAAAGAGTAGAGTTTTTTTTTTTTCATGGCATGTTGCTAACTCTAAGATGGTTTAGACAAACGAGCAATTGGGATATAATGAGTAGGTTTCTGTTTGACTTTTCTAAGAGAGAATGAATGCAACATTTCAAAACACTAATATCCAAGATTCTCCATAAAATATAATGCGGTGACTCTTGAGCTGCACAACGTGAAGGCCGTGAAGTTGTCGGGGGATGCCAAAGCCATTGCTCCGACAGCCTGAATAGAATGGCCAAAATCACAGATGATCTGGGCCTTTTGAAACGATGCCCACTTCAGGCTTGAAAAGAGCCCAATTTCCGTGTTAGAAAAAAAAAGCAGCTCGAATCGAATAAAGATCCTGGATGTCACAACTCCTTTCACAATCAGACAAAGTGACAAGGACACACGTAGTCACCAGGGTTCGAATCTGCGCAAGGAGACCCCAATGGTTTTCAAGTTCATCGCCTTAAAGGGGTCATATAATGGTACATGCACTTTTACAAGTTGATTGTACTGAAATGTGTGTTGGCAGTGCCTGTACACAACCATCATAAAATGATAAAAATCCATCCAGTGGTTTTTTTTAATCTTCTTATATGTTTTCCCCCATCTCAAATCAAGCCGTTCGATTTTGTGACGTCACAAAATCGACGCCCCTCCCATGATTGTTGATTGACAGTAGCGTTTCAACACAGACCCGCCCTCGCTCGTGAGCGAGCTGTCAATCATAGGCCGCACCGTCCGGCGCGGTCATTGTTGATACGCTGCTGGAGCACTGTCTATGAGCAGAATGGCGCCTAAGCGATTGTGGTGTTCTGTTCTTGGGTGTAATAAGGAACACAGCAGTCATTTTGATGTTCCTAAATCCGAACCGCTGAAGACGCAGTGGCTGAGTTTGTTTTCGAAGGGAATATTCCCCACGATCAACGTCAATGTTTTCATGTTTGTGCGAATCATTTCACACACCAGACTGCTTTACAAACGAGGGTCAATAACGTTATAAAGCTGGTTTTGCTAAGAAGCTGCTCCTGAAAAAAGGATCGGTACCAACTATTCATGTTCCTGCTGTACCTCCAGAATAACTGAAGTTAGTGTAATGCTTTATTAACCTTTATTAATATTTATATTAATCTTTGCAAACTGCTTGCTGCACGCTTCATGAATGCGGCTAAGGTTTACACTCAGGGTACATTACGGCATGTTTTCTATGTACGACGTTCTCAATATAATTAATAATCCCACGTTTATAATGAACAACGCGTTATGTTTATTGTGTTATTGTGTTACAAACGGTGTACGCACAGAACAGAGGGGCGGGGTGAGCAAAGCTCATTATCATTTAAAGACGCATGCACTTAAACGGCGTACTGAAAACAGAGCTGTTTTTGACCAGGTAAAATGAGTGTTTTCTTACAATACTAATGATAATTTTTAATTAAAGTATATTACAAACTTTTAATTTAGACCCTAAAGAATCATATTAGCTTGTACAAAAATGGAATTATATGACCCCTTTAACCTTTCGGTCACGACTACACTTGAAAGTGAGTCAGTGATAGTGGTAGTGAGTCACATGCTATTTTCCTTTCTGGAAGTGAGCAGCAGAGGACACTGGGGCCAACCATCAATGTGGATGTGAGCAGCAGAGGATGCACTCAGCTAACATATTATGTTGGCAAAAAGGAGTTCAACAACGTTTTCACCTACACAAAAACCTGCTCACTTCAGGTTTGAAAAGAGATGTGGGTTGCCCAGTTTTCCGTGTTAGAGAAAAAAATGCAGCTCGTACAAAGCTCCTGGATGTCAAAACTCCTGTCGCAAACAGACAAAGAGCCATGTAGTCGGCAGGGTTTGAACCTGCACAGGGAGATCCCAATGGACTTCAAGTCCATCGCCTTAACCTCTCAGCCACAACTACTCCTGCCAGTGTGTCAGATGCTATATTCTTTTCTCGATGTGAGCAGCAGAGGATGAACAGCCCCCTCGAATGCTGGAAAGAGGACAACAGGTGATTATGGGACGTCTGCAACAAACTGTCTGACCTTCACCCAAACAGGGACTTGAACCCTGGACCCTCAGATTAAAGGTCAGAGGATGAACAGCCCCCTCAAATGCTGGAAAGAGGACAACAAGTGATTATGGGACGTCTACAATAAACTATCTTACCTTCACCCAGGGACTTGAACCTTGGACCCTCAGATTAAAAGTCTGATGCTTTACCGACTGATCTATCCTGGCTCTTGCGCCAGCTACCCTGGGGATATAACAGGTATAATTTTCTCCTTAAAGTGTTTGTGCTTTGTCAGCTTAAAGTTTGTGGCATTAACCCCTTACCTGACAGACCTAATTTTGGCAAGTGGGGCATACATGACATACCCAAAATAAAAAGTCATTCTGAATAGACACATAACCAACATATATTTATAAAGCCAACACTTGACAGTTTACAGTTCAAGACTCAGAATTAATCAGACTCTTATTAATATTGAGATATAAAAGCTCAAACATAAAAACAAAAAAATATATTAAGAGTATATTTATTAAATGTATAAACATATTATGTGAATGTAGTATAACAACTTATAACCACAACCACAGTGTAGCCACTGGTGTGGTCATGCTTCATTTCAAATCTGAGGATGATATCTCTAAAACTATGAATTGTATATACATTTTATAACATTTTTATAACATTTTCTAAGATGATATCAGGGGAGTTTTTTAGAGAAGGCTGATGAGATCCTAATCAAATATGTTATGGCCCTGTAATCACCCATTTACAGTCTATGACTAATGTCTGGTGAGGAGAACTGGCCCATTCATGCTTTATTTAGTCAATCGACGGACCTTTGACACCTCTTTATTCTGGCATTATGGCTTGGCTATCTACACTTCTTTCATCCCACTTTACATGAATAATCCAACTATTATCTTAAATCTTAAAAAAAAAAAAAAAAAAACTATTCTTGGGACCTTATGTGAATTATTTTAACAAATTAGATTATGGATTATGGAATATGGAACAGGGCATAATTCAGTTGAAAATAAATAGAAATGTTATTATGTATGTATAAAATATTTTGCAAGCACGAGATAATAAATCAATATTTCTCCAAATATATGCACTTTTGAAATAAGAGCCTTATCGGGGCTGTCGAACTGTCTAGTGCATGCACGTGAACACAGATAAACCGAAGAAGACATAACTGACTGCATATGAGTGATGACATTCTATTCAAAATAACGAACGTTACAGATGAATTATTTTGCATTCCTGACATAAATTAAGAAATTAATGTTACTAGTTCTTAGTATCTTTGTTTGTCCCCTTGTTTCAATCAAGAGAGGACTCACCTGGAGGTTAGTAAAATCGCTATATTGTTCAAGGCAACACCGCTGCTTATTTCTTGGGGTGAAAGTGAGATTTTATAGGTGAGGCAACCCAGGTCTTTTCCTTACAATGTTCGTTATTATTCTGGTTTATGCATATGGGCGACTTGGGTCACACAATTGGTTATTTTCTTTATGCAGACTTCTGTTTAATGTGTAATTCATTGCCTAAGTTTGAAATATCTTCCTCTTTGTTATTATAATGTTCATGGTTACGCTCGTGTCGGGCAGGTAGGAGGTTGGGTGGTCGTCACTGCCTGACTTTGGGCAGGACAACAGGTGCGGGGTGGGTGGGGCACGTTCATAGCGGCTTCAAGTTAGAGTCACGGACCAAACTGAGATTAGTGTAAGCGTCTGCCTTCTCAGATGCATTTTCGTTGCTTTTGTTATGTGTATGTTTAAATTTAATGTGTTTTTTGTCTCTTATTATTTAGTGATGTACATACATAAATAAGTCATTTTGGAAGGTACAGCAAAACTTGTATAACTCTCATTTTACATTTAAAGCTTATGAGCTGGAACTTCAGAGGCCTCCATAACATGGTGAAGAAGAGGAAGGTATTAACTTTCATTAGATCTAAAAAATGTGATGTAGTATTTATGCAGGAGACCCATTTACTACCACAAGAATCTCAAAAGCTTCGGGGTGATTGGGAGGGCTTTGTGGCGGCTGCCTGTGGCAGTAGTAAGAGCAGAGGAGTGGCTACTCTAATTAACAAGCGACTACAATTTAAATGCTTAAAAGAGAGTGCAGATGAGGCAGGGAATGCTGTTGATGCTGTGTGAGATTCAGGGGAATAGTATCATACTAGCGAATGTGTACGCCAGTGGCATAGCCACGAGGGGGCCTGAGTGGGCCTAGGCCCCCTCATTTACATGCCCGGCCCCCTCAGATTTCTGATTGCTTAAAAAAAGAAAGAAATTGTTCATTTGTTTGTCTAATTGTTAGATTGACCAATCAAAATACTGCACGGTAAAATGCGGCTGTTTTCAAACTTGATTTTATTATGTGACGTGTTGTGCGTAACCTACACTGTCATCTTCGCGTGAGAGTTCATGCGGTGACTGGCAGGTGTGCAAAGTACAATATTACGCTTTTTCAAAAAAGCACGAAAAGATGAGCGAGAAGGAGAAAATAAGCCATCTACATCTGAGTTTGCTTCAGCTTACTACAAGACGACAGCGAGTGAAGCGGCTAGGAGACAGAAATGCACTGGCCTTTTTCATCACAGGACTGTAGCGGTGAGACTTCACGACTCAGATCGGCACAATGCGCAATGACTTGTTTGCAATTGATGAACCGCCTTCACAACCAGTGATGACCACATTTCCTGTATAGCCTATATGTGTTGTACATGTATATGAAGAGTTTGGTTCCAAAACGTGATAAATCCATTATGATTCATTTGAGTAAAAATGTGTTTTCTTTACCAAGAGAGTGGCAAGATGAAAACCACTATTTTTTGTTTCAAACTTTCACATAGCATATTTAGGTTATAATAACATAAAAATTTTAAATCCAGATTTTGATTTCCAAAGATTTATTATAAAAACGGATTATTTTTTACCCAAATTGCAATAAAATCATGACACTTTTTTTTTTCAAAATGCAATTAATCCATTGAATCAATATAAAAGTTATTTTTCATATTTTAAATGTTGAAAATGCACAACAAAGTAAGTTGATCCACATATGACAGCCTCTGAACTTGGTCAATACTAATCTTATAGGCTATAGGCCTACAGGCACTGGACTAAAAATAGCCGACATTCAACCAGCCATCGCTAAGAAATACCTCCTGAACTTTTTTGACAGTGATCAGCTGTAAAATGGCTTGGTCCTGCTCGGTTTTCGTTGACTTTGAGTAAAACAATTGAAAGTTTTTCAAAAGATCCCCTGGGGTCAATGTGTCAGCGTGACAGAAGATTGATGCTGTCGTGTGAGAACAAAACATTTTTTAAACGTTTATCGTGTTTTGGAACCAAACTCTTCATATATTTGCTGAGTAAGATGACATCATTGACACTATTTATAATCGCCCTTGTAGACTCCTGTAAAAGATAATAATCGCCGAGCTATGTCGTAGACTGTTATGTCTGTTCTGCTGAAACGGTGAAGTAAATATACTGTTTTAAATGTCCATGTGTTAAGCTATACCCTAGGCTATATATACATATATATATATTAGTTGCCCCCTTATTTTAAAATGGGACCCCCCAAAAACTAAATTCTGGCTACGCCCCTGGTGTACGCTCCAAATAGAGACGATCCGGCATTTTTTGGGCTACTCGAGAAGAAACTGAATGATTTGGGGGACTATCCAATTATCATGGGGGGTGATTTTAATGAGGTAATGGACCCTATATTAGGCTGTAGCTCTCCGTCTGCCCATACTACTAGGGCACATGCAGTGCTCAAAGATATGTCCAAAGCATCTGGTCTAGTAGACATTTGGCGGCTACAAAACCCATCATAGAGAGATTTTACATTCTTCTCTTCACCACATAGTTCGTTTTCCAGAATAGATTTTTTTTGGTGTCTCATTCGCTGGTATCAGCTAAGGAAGCGAGCGACATTGGTAATATAATTATTTCAGTCCAATATTCCAATATTTCTCCATATTCTGTCTTTTAATAAACCAGCTAGGTCAACAAGATGGAGATTAAACTCTAGCCTTTTATTAGATGAGACCTTTAAAGCATCACTTAGATCACAAATTAGCCTCTATATAGAGACCAATCTCCCAACGGCTCCGTCAGCTGGGGTAGCATGGGAGGCTTTGAAAGCCTTTCTGAGAGGCCACATAATTCAATACTCGTCATTCAGGAAGAAGGAAAACAATGTTAAGCTCCAGGAGCTTGAAAAACAAATCATAACTGCAGAATCAAACTTTTAAAAAAATATGTCCTCTGAAAATCTTACCAGGTTGACTAGACTAAAGTATGAGTTTAATTCAATTATGACCCAGAGGGCTGAATTCTTTCTCTTTCGGGCAAGGTAGAAATACTTTGAGGAGGGTGACAAGGCTGGTAGACTACTTGGCAGGTACATTAAACAAAAAGAAGCAATGAGTACTATTCCTGCTATTAGGAGGGACAATGGGTCTGTCCTGACTGATCCAAAGGAGATTAATGCAGCTTTTAGAGACTTTTATGTAAAACTTTACACTTCGGAGTCGAGGGGGGACGGGGAAGACATTACATCTTTTCTGTCAACTCTTGATCTGCCGGTGTTGTCAGGGGACCAGCTTGAACGTCTTGAATCACCTGTTACTATTGAGGAGATAAGTGACGTTATTAAATACCTTCCTTCAAGTAAAGCACCAGGCTTAGATGGCTTTACGGCCGAGTTTTATAAAGCTTATGCTGAGGAACTTGCACCATTACTCCTAGACACCAATAATGAAGCCCTCGAGAAGGGTAAACTCCCTCCCTCATTATCTGAGGCCATTATCACCCTTATCTTGAAGGAGGGAAAAGACCCTTTAGACTGTAAAAATTTTAGACCTATTAGTTTGACTTCCTGTGACAGTAAAATACTATCTAAAATTTTAGCTAACCGTCTGGACAAGGTAATAACCTCCTTGATCCATCCTGACCAGGTCGGCTTTATACGTTTGCGCTCCTCGGCTGACAACATCAGAAGACTTATTGATATTATGTGGGCCACTCAGGATAACACCTCTCCCATGGCTGCTATCTCGCTGGTGTCAGGATAATAACCAGGAGATCAGAGGTAAGTGATACAAATGAAGCTTTATTCATAGATGATCAGAGTGCAAGGTGAGTATTAATTCAAATCAAGTGCAGATTTCGTGATGAGTCGAAGTGAGGCAGATAGCAGGTAAGCAAGTTCACTTTAGATAAGCTGATGTCAAGTAGTCACTTGTTCAATAACTTTGTCTCTTCTCTTTCAGATGCAGATAGCAGTAAGCAGATTCGGAGGACATACACTGGATTCTTGAAGGAGCATAGGATCTCTGACAGCATGGAGTCGGGCAAGGATTCTGAAGACGGAACAACAGGATACAGAGGTTAGTATGTCAGGTAAGTATACATTACATCTTGGAGTCTGGAAGTATCAGCGGCAGCAGAGACAACGGCATGTGAACTGTTCCTGTTGGAGACTTGACAAAGACTGATACCATTGTGAGGGTTTTATGGGTTGGTTGATGAGGTAATTGATGATGAACAGGTGTGTGGGATTAATATTCTGGAGAGAGTGATCTTTGAGTGGTGGACTGAAACGAGCTTGATTGATTTCTGACAGCTGGATGCCAAAAAGGCGTTTGACAGGGTGGAGTGGCATTATCTGCTCTCCACCCTGGAATGTTTCGGCTTCGGCAAAAAGTTCATAGCTTGGATTAGGCTCATATACACTCACCCCTCAGCGTCAGTGCTTACGAACGGCATCATCTCCCTCCCATTTGAACTGGAAAGAGGCACGAGGCAGGGAGACCCTCTCTCTCCTCTACTTTTTGCAGTTGCACTTGAACCGCTAGCGGTTGCTATATGTAGAGAACCTGCATTTCCAGGCATACAAATCAGTGACAATTGTCATAAATTGATGATGTATGCAGACAATATCCTTTTGTTTGTCACAGATCCCGAACGTTCTCTTGCATCACTATTTAAAATTATTGACAAGTTCTCATCCATTTTGGGTTATAAAGTCAGCTGGACAAAATCTGAGGCTCTTCCTCTCACACCATATTGTCCCAATTCCCTCTTCTAGTCAGGCACCTTTGCCTGGCCTAAGAAAGGCATTAAATATCTCCGGTTAACATTCCCTCCCAAATTGGCGGATCTGATCAAAACTAATTTTGACCCCCTACTGGACAAACTGCGGGCTGATATAGAGCGGTGGTCTCCATTGTATCTCTCTATGTGGGGCAAGGTAAACATCATTAAAATGATTTGTGCTCCGAAATTCAACTACTTGCTACAGGGTCTCCCAGTCCGAATTCCTTTGCGCTATTTCAAACAATTTGATCAACTTTGTAATACATTTTTATGGAATAACAAACGTCCCAGGATGAACCTGCAAAAGCTGCAGAGGCCAGTGGACAGAGGAGGATTAGGTGTGCCCAATTTGCTCTTTTACCATTATGCGTTCACCATTAGGCATATGGCACGGTGGTCTTTACCCCCTGAGAGAGCCCCCTCGTGGTTCCACCTCGAAAGTGTGGTGTCCTCCCCTCTCACACCCATACATCACAGCTAAATTAGCCCAACAGAATCAGTCACATCCCATTTTGTCCCACATTCAGTGGGTCTGGAAGAGAGTAGCTAAGATCTTTAAATTTGATCTGTATCTGCACCAGTCTCCCGGGATCTGGCAAAATCCCAAGATCTGTATAAATAAATCTCCCTTCCTTTGGAAGCTCTGGTTGCAAAATTAGGGATTAGGGTGCTCGGAGACTTGTACCATGATGGGACATTAAAATCTTTTGAGGCACTTAGACAGAAATTTGACTTACCATGTAATCAACAATGGAAGTATTTTCAGTTAAGACACCTCCTGGTGCAGGTCTTCGGCTCCCCTTCATTAGTTCCACCGAGCGGTGACATATTAGAGAAGGTCCTAACAATTTATGGGCGCGGCCATGAAGCCTCTGCTTACTACACAATGATCCTTACGGCCTCGGACTCTAATATATTGTCCCTTAAAATGACATGGGAAACTGACCTAAAGGTGTCATTCACAGATGCAGAATGGGGCAGAATTCTTAGAAATGGGAAAAAATGTCAAGGGAACTGCGAACGCGACTTATCCAATTCAAAATACTGAATATAATCTATTGGACACCATCCAGGCTGCATAAGGTTGGTTTGGTTGATAACTCGGAATGCTGGAGGTGTCGTGACAAAAATGGTACCCTAGTACACATGCTCTGGAGTTGCCCAAAAATTCAGGCTTTTTGGTCTTCCCTACATACAGTCGTAGAGAAAATTGTCTACCAGAATATCCTGTTCACCCCTAGTTTGTTTATTTTGGGGGACCCCTCTGCATTAAGTGATCTGACCCCTCCACTCTCTAACGGGACCCAGACTGTCCTTATGTTAGGCCAGAAACTTCTGGTCAAAGAATGGAAAGCCCCCTCTGCACCTGCACTGGATTTGTGGCGTGCTGCTCTGGGTCAGCTGGCTGCCCTTGAACAACTGTCCTATAGGTTGCTTGATAAAGTGTATAACTTGAAATGGGGGAAGTATCATTCATACACTTTGGGCTTGTAATGGCGTTCTGGCTCATAAACATAGCATTTAACTAGAAAACATGATTTATGGATACATTTTGATGGAATACTTTACCTAGGCAAGGTTGTAAACTCAAGGGCTCTGTGCATCACTGTCATGTTTTTTTTTGTATTATTATTTTTTTTATATATAATTTTCTAATATGTATTCTTAGTATAGTTTTTTTCTATGGTCGCGTTATGTCTTCCTTTCATTCTATTTTGTTGTATGTGTACTGCTTCTTTTTTCTGACGGATTTGTGTGTGTGTTTAAATGTTTTGAAAAACCAATAAACTGATAATCATAAAAAAAGAAATGAATGTCACTGCAAACCAGTTTTAACATAAACAGTGGTCAAATATCAAAGCTGGATTCTTAAATCTTTCTAATGTCGCTCAGTTTGTCCAGATCAAGTAAGAGTGTGAAGTTTTAATGGGTAGTGAATGTTGAACAACAATAATCTGGGGCCGTCTGCGATCTTTGATGCGTAAGGGAATCGCTGCTGATTTGACGCTGCTGAATCACCCAGGGCCCGTGGTGTGTTGGCGCCGGCGTGAAGGAGGGCTGGGATGATCGCGGCTAACATATTCAGCTTGACGGCTCTGGCCAAGCTGTGATGTAAAAGAAACGCTATTGCCAATTTTAAAAAGGGGAGGAGCTGCTCAATATGTCCCGTCCTGTCTCCCTGTTTCAGTGGAAATTGTCAACACACTGAAAAATGCTGCGTGTTTCAAGGCACTTCAGTAGGTCTTTAAGGGCTCTTAAGCGGCCTTATATTGTATTGATATTATTTCATCTGTAAGTACAGTTTTATTTAAACATACTTTTTAACATTTGAATTACACTACACAATACAATTAAGTGCACTTATTTCACAAGAGATTGTATATTAATATGACAGTGAGAAACTTTTTTTTAATTTGATGATAAATCATTAGTTTATTACTGAAATGAAGGATGTTCTTTTGTTCAGTGTGCAAAGAAAATGTCAAAATCAAGAAAGGTGAGGATGTTCAAGAAGTCAAGCACTTTCCTCTTCTATTCCAGAATCTTACATTGTTTGCATTGAGCTAACTCTGGGTAATTAACGGCACTCATTTGAAGGGCTGTTATACAGGATCAGTGCCGAGTTCACACTGAACGATTTTCATTCGCCGACAGGTTTTGGGAGATCGCCAACAAATGCCCGAAATCATAGGCAAATCGGTGCTCATTCACGCGAGTGACAATCACGCAGTGTGAATTATCAACGACGCGGTCTGAGAGAATCGCCGATGAGTCGCCGACGCCCATGAGATATTTGGCATGTTAAATATCTGGACCTGTCTGCGATTCAAAATCCTACTGTGGTAATGTGTTCTGACTGAAAACTACAGGACAGCGGGATGTTCGGGGAAGAGTTATAAACCAGAATATCAGTATTTTAACAGAAACAAAGCACAAACATTTGCTTGACCAGCAG
Source organism: Squalius cephalus (assembly GCF_949319135.1). Lineage (NCBI taxonomy): Eukaryota > Metazoa > Chordata > Actinopteri > Cypriniformes > Leuciscidae > Squalius > Squalius cephalus. The sequence goes on from NC_137130.1 coordinate 33,719,076, forward strand.
CAACAGTAGCACATTGTAAAATGATTTATTTACCCCCAACTCTCTTTGCACAACACACAATCCTTGCTCCCCTCATCTCCCCAACCATTTCCTACAGCATAATCAGTTGGGGTTTTTTTCTCTCCTTTTCGCTGCAAATCAGCATACAGACAATTTGGATTGCAAATCTTCTTACAGGCTATCATTTTTAATAACTATTTAAGTCTCGCGTGAGAACTCCAGTCTTACACACACATGATCTTGCGATATTTCCTTATCACTTCTCGCGTGGGTTTGGTTGTGAAACGCAGTTTGCAGAGCAGACAGTTGTCAGCGATTCTTTCTTTTGTCAAGTCATGCAGTGTGAAACCCCCTGTCGTCGGTGCATCGTGCACACAGCAGCAACTGAGCGTTACCCCAGATAGTCGTGCAGTGTGAAAAGAACAGTGACCCGACTACTTTGAAAATTGTGCAGTGTGAACTCAGCATTACAGGCATGCGTGACAGATTGAAATATGTATTTGTGTAACAGATTGAAATATGTATATTATAAATTCCTAAATCTGTGAAACATTAACAGCGCTATTGTCACGCTTTGAATGTGTGTAAAAAGGTTTATAAAATGTAAATAATTAATTTGTATGTCATTTTTGGTTTACTGTGATCTATTAGTTTGGCACAATGCGATGTGCAATCGATTACCCTTGTCTTGTTGAACACTATGGGGAGAACTCGCGGGCTTTTCCATTCCACATACAGTTCGCAGTGGGGAAACACAGAGCGAATTTTGTGGTTAATCTTCTCCCCCTCTATTCAGGTATTAATTCTAATGATTTGTTAATTTAATGTTGTATAATGTTTAAGAGTGTACAGATGAGTATTCTAGCGATTGGGTGTTGAGTTAAATGTTTTAAAGCTCATTAGTTCAGAGGTGCATGAGCTTGGCAGCACCTCTGCCTTTATGAAACTGAACTTTATGAATAAAGTTCATAACTTTATTAAAGAACCGCTATAAAGCCAAAACAATCTCTGTTACCTTAAATTATATGTTTATCTCTGTAAAGCTGCTTTGAAACAATCTACATTGTTAAAAGTGCTATATAAATGAAGATGACTTGGCGCTCCATTTTGAGCATTAATGGCGCGAGACCACATAAAGAGCTCGGGTGTAGACGTTATGGAACAGTGCATTGTGGGTAACAGCGACCATTTTAGAGGCAACGCAAAGGCCGGTTTGGAATAAGGTAATAGCGTAGCCGGCCGGTCTCCACCGGCACCGAGAAAGAGTTATGGACCGTGACAAAAAAAAGTTGGCTATACCGTATACTGACAAACTTAATAATGAAGCCAAACAACGCTACTTAAAAATTTTTTAGAATATAGGTGGAATCGATCCCTATGAACATAGAGAATGGTGTAATAATTTTGAAAGTTTACCAAGACTCAATTTCCCTGATATTTTCTCCTACCTGGTCTGTGGAGTGAGCGCTTACACCTCCAATCAATTTAAAAACTTCAAGTCACTGGAGGCTCACCTGCAGTTCACAAATGGATAGGTGCAAGATCTGCAGATCTACAAAGTAAATCTGAGAAAACAATCATTCGCACTAAGGTAACGTTAACCAAGCATCAGTGGTGACACACAGACACACACACACACACACTTGTCAGATTCTGTGAGCTGTATCATACGTGTAACATACTCACCTATCATATGTGCAATAATCCACTGTTTTCGTCCGGTAGTTCTGGAAACATTCACCTCAGACACAACCCACCGTTCACCAGTCTCCTTGTGTTTTTTTCCAAGTAGGAAAATGGTGAAAACTAACATGATTTATGAGGCGTTTGCCCTGTCGATCATGAGACCGATTACAGCAGTTCACAATACAGCAATACTGAACCATTTTCCTTAAAATAACCTAAATGAAACCTAATATTATCAAATGACCAACGTTACAATTTTAATTACCTACTGCCTACTATACAGTACATCTACTTCCGTACCGTGATTCCCACAAAGCATTGCGACGTGACGAAATGATCCCGAACTCTATAGAGAACATTTAGTGTGTATGTGGTACGTATGTTTGTATTTAATGTTTAATTCTGTATATTTAGTGCTGATTGCTTGATTCACGGGTATTGAGAAATGTAAATGTGAAAAGTGAATGAGAAAGAGAATTTTAGAGATCTATGCATTTTCAGATAAAACAAATACTTAAAAGAGTGTATTTATTACATGTTTAGAATATGTTGGTACTAGTTTATGTATCCATCTAAGGAGTTGATATCCAGATAATTATAAAATGCCTTAAAAATACTTAATTGTATTTTTTGTACACTTTAAATAGTGTTAAAGATTAGAAGTGCACATTATTAATGGCACATGTGACCAACTGTTAAGCATGTAATGATGAATGCTGTGAAAAATGATGCTGTTTTTGAAAGTTGTTTATTGTCAATTGCTACAAATCCTTTCCACATAAAGTTTGCAGTGGGGAAACACAGAGCGAGTTTTGTGGTTAATCTTCTCCCCCTCTATTCAGGGGTACAACACATCCAGAACTCATTTGGTCACAGGTAACTAAAGGGATCATCTGTTAATAGGCTTGAAGTTGCAACTTCCAAAAATGACCACTAGAAGACACAATTTCACTAAAATGCTTCAGGATGCAGAAGACTATAATTGGTCAATAAGCAATACTGGTTGAAACTTCACATCCTATAGCAATCAATAATAGAATTGTTTGTCCAATCATTGCATTTGGATTCTCTAGGGTTGCCAACTCTCATGCATCTGGCGTGACACTCACGCTTTCAGCATCAATCTCACACACACGCAAGAAATATCATGCCAAAATCCATGTCATGCCAAAATCCATTTTTCTCCCCTCTCAATCTGTTATTTTTCTGTTGATGACTAGACTAGACCACAGCGTATTAATGACAAGAGAGGAGTTTAAGGCCCAGAGGAGGAGGAGGAGGAGGAGGGGAGGAGGAGGAGGAGGAGGAGGAGGAGGAGGAGAAGGAGGAAGAGGAGGAAG